>NC_135409.1:1100000-1400000 GCF_051989625.1 Stigmatopora argus | reverse complement strand
GGTGGTAGAGACACAGATTTCAAACGCGTTCTGTTTTCCCACACCTGCCATCACCACAATTTTGCCAGTGAGGCTCAGGACCACCCCCTGTGAAATAGCCGTCCCAGGTCCTCTCAGGTGTCTAATAAGCATTGTTGTCAGTGGGTCTAAGTTTATGGGGACCGACAAGCCCAAGTAGCCGAGGCTTGTTGGCGCAGATCAACTGAAGTGCGGTCCTTTCTTGGCGGCACCGTGTGATTCTTGTTGCTTTTATGATCTTAGATCCACATAAAGTGGATTGCACAATTACAAGGCCCAGTCGGTCTTTGCTACGGAATCATTTGTTCCGGAGTTCAAAATGTCATTAACATATGCTTCAGTACTTGTCGTGATTTGGAGCCGTTGGAGCAGATATTTTGGTACATTTTGTTTTTGTGCGTAAACAGGATTTTTTTTAGTCTCATTGACTAATTTAAGTGACTAATTTAAATTCACAGCAGGCAGAGCCACTTGATTGGTGTGATTATCATCATCAATGGCACAGAAAAGGGCTGTAAATCGGAAGGCCCTCGCTGCATTCCATCAGGTTTTTTGATACAATCTGGCCTGGATCTTGGCCTGGTTAAATTTGAAGCAGGCGCATTGCACAACCGCGCTAATGTGTAAGTGTGCAAATGTGCTTGACATTTGGCTTAAATGTCTCTCACACTGACACAGCCACAGAGGAGCTTCGCCAGGCAGCCTCCCTGCAGACCGTGACCGCTGTGACGCATTGTCGCATGCTCGTCGACCGTAGACGTTGACTAAGATCACCGACGGTGGGCGAGGGTGTGTCGCCGGACTCCATGTCGGCAGACCGTATCCGTCACAAAAGGTGTCCCAGGTGAGCCAGGTGTGCCTGCAGGGAATCTCTACAAAATCTGGAACCTGATTCTGATTACCTTTCTAAAATTCAATTAGCTACATTTACCATGCAATAATTCTGTTAATTTAATCATGAGTAATGCCAGAGTTCCAAAGTATCGTCTCCATTTGAGAGTGGCGATTTCAATTCTCCTGGCCTCAATTTTTCCCAAGCCCGAGGATAATGAATGTAGCCTGGAGCCAGTGTACTGCCAAGCAATTAGTAAATAATGAACTCGCTTGCTTTCTTTTCCCACTTAATTAAGTCTCCCCAAGGCTCTCAATCAACTCCCCTGCCAAGCGTGCACGGGCCACAAATTGATTCCTTTGCTCGAGGCTGCATGGTTTTGGCGGACCTCTTGGCTGTGTGTAAATATTAGAGTGAGGCAACTTGTATTTTACATACGTGCCTGGGTCGCAGCAAGTTTGGGTTTTACTTTGTGTTGAGTCGACAAATACCAGACATCAACTCCTGACTTGATCCCTGACATTTGGGTCACACTTTTTCTACTCATGACTCATCCATTTTTAATCAATTTGGTCCCCGAAATGTTAATCAGTCCGAGTATAGCGGCAGTTGTATTGATTAGTCACCATTTTTTCAAGCGAAAGCGGCCAATTGATTATAGGACTTGGCTTGTCAAAAAATCAAAAGGTTAACACCGCCTTTGCATCTTGTTTCTCACCTTCTCTGAGTCACAATCAAGGCCCACTGCTCCCACCTCTCTTGGCCCCCCAGCGGAGCACAGTCCGTTATCTGCCACTTTCAATTACGGGTTCCCAGGCTTCCACTAACAAGGCCCAGAAGGTGCGTCATTCTGGAGGAGTTTGCCGAGGAGGGTGAAAAAGTTTCTAGAGAAAACTCTGTACCCATTTATCTGCAATTTTCATGTGATAAATATTTTTACATCTCTGGCAGGAAACTTTGTAATTCCATTTAATGAATGTAATTGTCCATGGTGGTGAATGAGATTCTTTTTATACTTTATGCACTAGCACAGTGTTTAGATTTTTTTCATTGATTGTGATTATTGCAAAAAGTAAGTAGGGACTTTTTCAAAGCTGTGCCCAGCTCTCTTTGGAAATTCACACCTACACTAAGTCCTTATTTTTTCTTCAGTTCTTTGTATATTCAATAATTTGTGCATAATATTGATACCTTCAGTGTGGGTCCAATTAGCATTAGCTGCCATTGCTGTTAATAGATGTCGAAATGAAGGTGAATTTTATGGTTGCGTGACATCACGTTAATAGCCGCAAGCATAGAAATTACTACAGTGGTACCTCGACATACGATCGTAATCCGTTCCGAGACTGAGATCGTATGACGAGGTTCTCGTAACTCGAGCGGACGTTTCCTATTGAAATGAATGGAAAACAAATTAATTCTGTCCAACCCTCTGAAAAAACACCAAAAACAGGATATTGGATTGGAAAAAATGTTTTATTTCTTCTAATTCCCCATCTATTAACAAAGTAACACAAAACTAGTGGTTTAATAGTAATAAAATGTGTTTAATCTAACTAAAATTGGCCGAGGGGGGAGACGCACAAAAGGGGCGGGGGGCTTCGGGTTTTTTTTCCACGACAACGCACTCGTAAACGGAACAAACACTCCACCCTCACGTTCGCTATCGATGGGCTGTTTGCTGTTGTACTATTCCCATCAAAATATTCCGAAAATGATGCACACAAATGTCCTCACAATCGGATAACGCACGACCACTTGCCAACGAGAAGCAGTCTTTTATCAGCGATCGCCCCGCTGCTCATGGGAGCATCGGGGGCGCTGGCTCGCGGCTCCCTTTTAGCTTGTAGCATCTGTGGTCGCAACCTCTTTGAACGGCGCCTATGATAGAGTTGCTACCGGGGATGCTATTGCGGGGAGTTGTGAGCCAGTGCCCCTGATGTTCTTATGAGCAGCGAACGAGAAGTAATATAATACTCCTCGTGTTAGATAATAATAACAGGAAATGCAGCAGCTGAGTTTACTCACGTATTGATTGTGGGTAAAGTTTTATTCTGAGAAAGAGTGCCATTGCCTGTCGGCGTTGTGTGCACGAGTATACTTCATTACCCAGAAAGCCCTCTTTTTCCCGCGCATTCGCGTTGTGCGTTTCCTGGTCTGAATAACTCATTCGGTGCTCGTAGATATTGTTATACACGAAAGAGATGCAAAAAAGACAGTGCCATGGCCACCTGGCTTGGTCGCATCACGAAATTTTGATCGCATTACGGGTGAATTATTCGATCGAAATTTCCGTCGTAAGACGAGAATATTGTATGACGAGCGGTCGTATGACGAGGTATGACTGTATATTGAAATGCAGTGGCGGGCCTTTCAGGGCCTTCAAGGCCTTCTCTGCTGGCCTAAGAAATATCTGAATCATATTATATTTTGTCCATCAATACTTATTATTCCAAATAGTTTGATAGCTTCCTTTCATTGCTTTTCCCCCTGGTTGCACTGCTTCCAGATGTGTGTTTTCATATTGAAGCATTTAACCAATCACATTTCAGCCATTATTTGTTGCCAGGATCAGAAATCTGCCTCAAAGCCTTCACAATCAGTTCTGCGGGCTCTGCTGCATTAAACTAGACTGTTGCTTTTAACCAATCAGATTTCGAGTTGGCAACCCCACAATGCTTTTTCATACGCATTGGCATTTTGCTGGCTGGGATACATCATTGCTTTCACCAACCATTATTGGCTTGCTATAGAGAGTAGGCGGGCCAAAGCCATAGTGAGGCAGCCAGAGATTGCAAACTCCACCCACAATGGCCGACAGAGCAAAACAAATGGATTTGGTTGCAGATTTGCTCACAAAGCTATTTTCCAGACAGACTTTTCCAGAAAAAATGGACATCATTAAGAAAGGGCGGTCAACTCCGAAGCTAGCAAGCCTGTTACAGCCGGAAAAAAGGTGTGTGCGCCACTTTCAGTGCGCTAACTTAGCTGCACAAGCAAATATATTGTTGTGTTGATTTAAAGCCATTTTCAAGACGGACTATGCCGGAAATATGACAGGACAGGCTTGACTTTCATCATTAGGAAGAAAGAAAGGAGGATGGATATTGTGTACAGTTAAAAATGATTTTTGGTGAGTATAATATGGCTATATTCTTAAATAATATTTCAATTGTGGGCCCAGTTCTGATATCTGAAAAGCTCCAGTGTTTGTATTTAATCACTAAATGCTGCTAGGAAGTGGATTTTACCCCATTTTACCCCTGTTCAATTTTTGCCGTTTCACCATTGACGTCCATCGCTGTCTTTTCCCGGGAAAAATCACCCCTGGCCTGGTTGTAATGTCTCAAAAGCTCCAGTATTTGTATTCAATCAATAAATGCTGCTAGGAAGTGGATTTTACCTCATTTTAGTGCATTTTTTGCTGTTTCACGTATGGACGTATATGGACGTATCGACGTTCATCGCTGTCTTTTTACCGGGGAAATGTTACTCCGGGCCCGGTTCTGATGTCTAAAAAGCTTCAGTATTTGTATTTAATCAATAAATGCTGTTTTCGGCTGGATTTTACCCCATTTTCGGGCAATGTTTGCCCGTACGCCATTGACGTTCATCGCTGTCTTTTCCCGGGAAAATCACCCCCCTGGCCTTGTTTTAATGTCTGAAAAGCTCCAGTATTTGTATTTAATCATGAAATGCTGCTAGGAAGTGGATTTTACCCCATTTTTGTGCATTGATTTATTGATTGTTTTCTATGTGTCGCAGCTGTAGCTGCAGTAGAGGTTTTATAGCCATAAAATAGTTTTTGAGGGTTGGATTGATACGTTGAAGGCGCTACCAGAAAATGCACGGACCGCCACTGTTGAAATGTAATTTTGCCTATTGGCCATGGGAAAATACAATACGGAACCCAATGCAAATAAACCACAGAGGCAAGAGGGAAAAAATGTAGCTGCCTTTTTTTGTTTTAGATTTTAGAGGTTTTAACACCTTGACTTTGTCTGGTGGCAAAGGACATCCAATGCATTTGACCTGGAAGTGTTGACAGCCAATGCACAATCAATTGCTTCCAGCACTTTCCAACACACTGGCATTTTATTGCCGCCAATGTCAAATGATCATAAGTACAGTAAAACCTCAACATATGAGCTCCCCGACATACGAGCAATTTGAGATACGGGTAAAATTTCGAGCATATATTTACCTTGAGATACGAGACAAATTTTGATATACGAGCATACAGCCAGGTATGGCCATTGCGAGAGGCTGCTTTTGAGAACAACATGGGCACTGTCTTTCCTCTCGCAACTCCCTCGTGTAAATGTCTCTACGAGCACTGGGCGGAGCGTTGCATTCAGTTTTTTTTTTCGCCCAGTGCAGAATGGTGTACGCGTGGCTGAGCTTGCTCTCTAATATTGTGAGGACATTTGTGTGCATCATTTTCGGAATATTTTGAAGGGAAGACAAAAGCAAACAACCCTCGGTAGGTTGCAGCTGAAAGTCAGGGTGGAGCCAGGGCAAATAGAGCCAACCATGGAGAAGAAAGGTATAAAAATGTTAAACTAAATTAGAATTAAATTTAGTGTAAGGTTAGATTACATTTATTTTTGAGTGTCTGTATCGTAATTCAAGTTCATTTAAATTTGTTTATGTTATGTTACGAGCGCGTTGCAGTGCAAAAAGTCTCTCTCTCCCCTCTGCGAAATGCGTCTAAATTTAGTACTATTAAACATCATAACCACTAGTTATTTGTTACTCTGTAATAGATGGCGAATTAGAACTAAAAAATGTTTTTCGATTGCAATATACTGTTTTTTGGTGTTTTTTCAGAGGGTTAGAACGAATTAATGTGTTTTTAGTTCATTTCTATGCGAAACGTTGATTTGTGATACGAGTAAATTGACATACGAGCTCAGTCCCAGGTGGGATTAAGATCGCATTTTAAGGTACCACTGTAAGATCGTAAGAATTTAACATGTTAAGAAGGGTATTTGGTGTATGGAAAAAAGGGTTTGTTGTGACATCTCTTCCGCTTTATGCATCGGACTGTAGTTTGCTTGGTGGTTGCCTGAATAGCGCCATGTAAGCAATACGTTTATCTTGTCATGTTTAGCTCAAGTATTTATTGTGTAATCTATATTTATATATTACGCCCCCAGATTATGTGCCAGATGATTAAAGGAAGGTGGGAAGCTCATTTTAGCCTGTCACCAAGTGGGCAATTTTTTCCCTTACTTGTCCACCCGCTTCTGATTGAATTCCCCACCCATCCATCCCCACATCCATCCATCCGCCTGTACGTCTGCCCCTTTATCAAGACCTTGCTCTGTTCTTCAGTGTTGTGCATTGACATTAACCCGCTTAGTGCTCGTCTAGCGGCGTCGGATGCCGAGTTTTACTGTCATTCCCCATAAACAGGTACTTTGTGAGTCACAGCCTCGGTGACTGCATTCCGCCGCTTGTGCCGCTGTGATTTATGTGCCCACAGCCTGCTAACATAATGCGCACGGCATCCCAGGCAGCTCTCCAAACCCACAATCTGAGCCGATGAATTATTCCCCCATTGCCACACGCTTCACTTATTTTCTATCTTTTTGTATCTTATTTTGCTTGTTGCCGTCATACTGAGGTTGTCGTTTTTTTCCTTGTAATTTAAATAAGTGGAATTTAGTTGGGAGTCAAGTTTATTACTAGGTGAGAACTGTTTGTGCACGACTTCACAAAGACTGACAGAGCCCCAATTTGAAGTGTACGTAATATGGTGTCAGCTTCATTAGTGCAGCAAAAATTTATATTTACAGCATTTACTTGCATATAAGCTACCCCCGCGTATAAGCCACACCCTCAAAATTGCCTTAAAATTGTTGAATTTTACAATTTCTCGGCTATATGCCACCCCTTGATTCACAATTTTCACCTCCATATTCATGGTTTTAATAGGGAGTACAAATCTATTAATTTGAAGGGAAAATCTTAAGAAAAATCATCGTATGTGGTATTTCTGAGATACTGTATGAATCAAAAGCACATTATTATCAATATCTTAAGGAAGTCTTTGTAAATGCAAAATATCCAATTATTCAATTTGAAAAAAGAAATAAGTCTATCTTGCTGAGAACCTGATGCTTTTAATGACATAATTTACATATTTCTTCCCGGAAGTTTAAGTGGTGGACAAATTGCTTTTAATGTCGAAATACATCGAATTTATTTTAGGGTTCATATTACTGCAATAGGTGTCACTGTCGAACAAGTAATAAAACAAAAAATCAAAGCAGAATTCATAGCGCTCTAGATTTCACCAAGTCTCTGGTAATAATTGCATGAGATACACACTACGCAGGTATCTGTCACACTCTGGTGGAGGTGTGTGTGTGTCTGTGTGCGTGTTCTCACCTCCTCTCTTTGCCAGCTGTTTTGTGTTAATTTGATTAGCCCTGGGAGGTATATAAGGAGAATGTTTGGTGACGTCGGTTTGGGAGTATTACTACCTTTACCTTGTGTTCCTCGTCCCAGTAAGCCATATTTTGGTTTTTGTCGGTGTGCATCCTCCTCCTGTTTATTTGGACACCTGGATATTCAACTTGGGACGACCACCCAAAGGGCCTGCACTTGAACGTGTACATACACAACGACTGGTGCTGCAACAGTAGGATCATTAACACTCACTGTTCCCCTGATTTAGAGCTCTTGGCAGTTCGGTGCATGCCCTTCTATCTACGATCGTCATTGTAATGGCTGTTTATATCCCACCGGATATAGCACGGCACTTAGCCTCCTGCTAGCGACTGTAAACAAACAGCAGCTTGACCACCCCGATGGAGTCTCTATTGTCACCGGTGACTTCAACAAAGTCTTTATTGTCGCTGGTGACTTCAACAAAGCATGTTTAAAGATTGTTCTGCCTAAGTTTATCCAGTACATGAAGTGTCACACCAGAGGAGATAAAACTCTAGACCATGTTTATTCTAACATCAAACATGCTTATAGAGCCACACCCCTCCCTCACCTTGCTGGATCCGACCATCTCTGCTTGTCCCTCACCCCCTCATACACCCCACTCCGGAGGCTAACAAGGCCACAAATAAAGATAATAAAAACATGGCCTGAGGACGCCCTTTCTCAGCTGCGGGACTGTTTTTTCCGCACCATTTGGGAACTTTTTGAACACCACAACCTCCAGGACTACATGGACACTGTACTTTCCAACATCAAAAACTGTATGGACACTGTCACTGTTAATAAACGTATACAGGTTTTTCCTAACCAAAAACCCTGGATAACCAGTGAGACAGGCACTCATCAAATGCCGTAACACCGCCTTCAGGTCAGGGGACAAGTTACAATACAGCAGACCTGAAGAGGGGCATTAAAAAGGCCGAGGCAGCATATACAAGGAAAATTGAGGAGCACTTCACAGAAAATAACCCAAAGAAGATGTGGCAGGGAATACGACACATTACCAATTACAATGACAATAATGTGTCTGTTAATGCAGATGCCTCACTAGCAGAGAAACTGAACTGTTTGTTTGCCCGCTCTAGACTGACAAATTGAATTCAGTCTCAACACATCCATTACCCTGCAGCAGTACACTGAAGCTTCAGGAACATGACATCAGACAGGTACTGCGGACTGTGAACACCAGGAAAGCTACTGGCCCTGACAGAGTACCTGGGAAGGTGCTCAAAGCCTGTGCCGACCAGCTGACTGGAGTTTTCACAAAGATTTTCAATTGTTCCCTACAACAATCCATCATCCCATCCTGCCTGAAATCTGCCACCATTATCCCTGTCCCTAAAAAGCCAACCATTCACAGCCTGAATGATTATAGGCCTGTTGCACTTACGCCTGTGATCATGAAGTGCTTTGAAAAGTTGGTCGCCCGCCACATCAAGGATACAATCCCTCCCTCAGTTGACCCTCACCAGTTTGCTTATAGAGCAAACAGGTCCACTGAGGACCCCATCGCCTTAGCTCTACATACAGCACTGAGCCTCCTGGAGCACCATGGGAACTATGTGAGGATGCTTTTCATTAACTATAGCTCAGCCTTCAACACTATAATACCGGACATTCTGGCTGACAAACTCTCCCACCTTGGACTATCCTCTTCCATCTGCTGCTGGATTAAGAACTTTTTAACCAACCGTCCACAAACTGTTAGACTTGGTCCCCACCTCTCTTCCTCCATTACACTGAGAACTGGCTCCCCTCAAGGCTGTGTACTGGTCCTCTTCTGTACTCCCTGTACACATACGACTGTACACCGACCCACCAGTCTAATTCCATCATCAAATTTGCAGATGACACCACTGTGGTCGGACTCATCTCAGGAGGGGATGAGTCTCCCTAGAGAGATGAGGTCAACAAACTGTCTTCGTGGTGTTTGGTGAACAATCTCACACTAAACACCACGAAACCTAAAGATATAATCCTGGACTTTTGCAAACGCAGCACAGATCTGTCCCCACTCCTCATACATGGAGTATGCGTAGACAGGGTCCAGTCCTTCAAAGTCCTGGGGGTCCACATTACGAACAAGCTCTCCTGGTCTACCAACACCACGGCAGTGGTGAAGAAGGCTCAGAAAGTGTACTCAGGAGGAACAATAACAATGTGCAATATCTTAGATTGTGCAATATTTTAGAATTTACCTGGCCTAGATGTAACTTTTATATTTTCATATTAATTATTCATGTTTTTTTTTACTGGGAAAACGCACTTTGTGGAGTAGCACCACCAATTTTGTTATATGCAGCTGTCTATGATTTTGATTTGATTTTATCGCCCCAGCTATCTGGATTTGGTCTCCAACTTTTTTAATGTGAGGACGGTCCAGAGCTAATATATTTGTTAGCTCCAGATTTGGACTCGGACTGCAAATCCCTCAGCCGATTTGGACTTCGGTACTCCCCCCGGAGAGTCTTGACCCCAGCATATTCCCCCATATACAATGGAGCATCGCGTGGCGGCAGGCAGGGAGGCTCAGGTTGGAGTTTCGAACACTGCCCGCCTTGTTTGGAGGTGCAGCGGCGAGACTTTTCCCTTGTCGCTGAGGAGGGCGACCGTCGTGCTACACCATCGTCCCGGAGGAGGCGGCGAGCGCCGCGACTCAGGGAGAGGAGGGAGGAGGGGCTGGACGCTCAAGCCCCCGTCCAAGCTCCTCGCTCGCCTTCGCCCCTCCAAGCTCCGCGCTCGCCGTCGCCCGTCCAAGCTACCCACTCCATCCAGCCTCCCCTTGACGGCTGGCCCGCCAGTCGCCCCCGTGCCGTAGCCACAAACCAGGGCCCCTGTGCCGGCTGGCCCGCCAGTCGCCCCTGTGCCGTAGCCACAAACCAGGGCCCCCGTGCTGGCTGGCCCGCCAGTCGTCCCCGAGCCGGCTGGCCCGCCAGTCGTCCCCGTGCCGGCTGGCCCGCCAGTTGTCCCCATGCCGGCTGGCCCGCCAGTCGTCCCCGTGCCAGTTGGCCCGCCAGTCATCCCCGTGCCGACTGGCCCGCCAGTCGTCCCCGTGCCGGCTGGCCCGCCAGTTGTCCCCATGCCGGCTGGCCCGCCAGTCGTCCCCGTGCCAGTTGGCCCGCCAGTCATCCCCGTGCCGACTGGCCCGCCAGTCGTCCCCGTGCCGGCTGGCCCGCCAGTCGTCCCCGTGCCGACTGGCCCACCAGTCGTCCCTGTGCTGGCTGGCCCGCCAGTCGCCCCCGTGACGAAGCCACAAACCAGCATTCCTGTGCTGGCTGGTCCGCCAGTCGTCCCCGTGACGAAGCCACAAACCAGCATTCCCGTGCTGGCTGGTCCGCCAGTCACCCCCTCCGGTCCCCCATAGACGAGGGTGTTGGCAACTCTCCGGGACCCCCCGGACAAGGGGGTTGGCACGGCAACTCTCCGGGCACCCCGGACGAGGGGGTTGACGGCGGCAACTCTATGGGCCACCCGGACGACACCCGGACGAGGGGGTCGGCGGCCCCAACTCTCCTGTCCTCCTTGACGAGGGGGTCGGCGGTGGTGACTCCCTTGTCCCTCCGGACGAGGGAGTTGGCGGCGGCGACTCTCCGGGCCCCCCGGACGAGGGAGTTGGCGGCGGCGACTCTCCGGGCCCCCGGACGAGGGGGTCGGCGGCGGCAACTCTACGGGCCACCCAGACGAGGGGGTCAGCGGCAGCGATTCTCCAGGCCACCCGGACGAGGGGGTCAGCAGCGACGTCTATCCGGGCCCCACGGACGAGGGGGTCGGCGGCGGTGACTCTCTGGGCCCCGTGGACAAGGGTGTCAGCGGCGGCAATTCTCTGGGCCCCCCGGACAAAGGCGTCGACGGTGGCAACTCTCTGGGCCCCCGGACGAGGGCGCCGGCGCCTCTCCGGGCCCCCCAGACAAGGGCCTCGGCGGTGGCAACTCTCCGGGCCCCTTGGACGAGGGCGCTGGCGACTCTCCGGGCCCCCCAGATGAGGGCATCAGCGTCTCTGCGGGCTCCCCGTACGAGGGCATCGGCAACTCTCTGGGCCCCCCAGATGAAGGGGTTGATGGCGGCGACTCTCCAGGCCCCCCGGATGAGGGCATCAGCAACTCTCTGGGCCCCCCGACGAGGGCGCCGGCGACTCTCCGGGCCCCCCAGACAAGGGCGTCGGCGGTGGCAACTCTCCGGGCCCCCCAGATGAGGGCATCGGCGTCTCTGCGGGCTCCCTGTACGAGGGCATCGGCAACTCTCTGGGCCCCCCGGATGAAGGGGTTGGTGGCGGCGACTCTCCAGGCCCCCCGGATGAGGGCATCAGCAACTCTCTGGGCTCCCCGTACGAGGGCATCGGCAACTCTCCGGGCCCCCCGGACGAGGGCGCCGGCGACTCTCCGGAAGTCTGTTCAGGGCAGGGCGCTTGGCCATCACTTCAAGGGCCGGTGCGGACGCCCGCCCGACTGGCCACTCCCAGGCTACTCCACGGGCCGGCTCAGACGCTCCCTGGACTGGCCAGGTACTCTATGTTGACACAATACAGTGTGTACTGCAAAATGACCGACCGCACGCAGGCTTGAGCATGGATTATTACGGGCAAAATCAGGGCTGACGCTTGTTCAGGTGAAAATCTGTCCAATTTTTACTAAATGAGGTATTTTCATCAGCACGGCAAAGTATAGAGAACTTTCTTGTCAACTCTTGAAATCGCAATTCTCAGTTCGGTATGATCTCTGCTTAGTAGATTATCGGGTTTCTTCTTCAGACTTAGCTGCATGAATTTTTCAATTTATGAAGGGTTAGGGTTTGGATTGGATTGGATAACTTTATTCATCCCGTATTCGGGAAATTACGTACATCAAGCTTTTCTTGATTTTGCCATTGACATTCACAAAAAACCCTAACAAAATTTACCCTCCGTCTCCCCTGCACTGCACAAATTCTTTAAAATGCCACAAAAAAGGAAATAAAAAGAAGTCACAAAGGAGATGATAAAGCCTGAAAAGGCCAGTATTGTAAAATGAGTGAGTTTTGCTGCGCGCTCAGACATTACCCCCACAAAGGCTCCTTAATTCTCCATCACCGCTCGCTCTTAGCCATTTATTTGCCATCGCTTGTCAGCTGCGGCACCGTTATGTCTCTAAAATACACCCGCGCGCAACAATACGGCCTGATTTATGGAACAATGTGGATTAAAGAAACAGGTACTGAGCAAAAGAGAGTAGATTAGCTGCTATATTTATCAACGACAAAGCAACAGTTGATGGATGACCGATTAAAAACGGCAATATGCTTCATAATATCTGATTTATCCATCCAGGCCGGTGTTTCTTTATCCTATGCTGGTTGATTTAGCTTTTAATCCCATAAAACCTACTCAATTTTTGTGGGTTTTCGTAGCTCCTGTCCCCTACCCTCCCAAAGCATTGGGAACCGTACCCAGCCGAGCGCATCATTGGACCAGCCCCGACGCAGCTATCCCAGGGGACACCCTGGCACCCGGTCCACTCGTATACGGACTTGCATCGACCCCCTAACTTCCCCACCCCTCAAATATCCCCCTTTGCCACATTTTTCCATATTTCTCTGAGACAGTTTGATATGACAACCACCCTGCCAAAGAAAGAAAAAATTCTAGGCTGGCTCCTTTCATCGGTCGTCTGTTTTTTACTCCACAGGTGGGAAATTAGTGAAATGTTGTCTCGCCTCGGAACCAATATTCTCACATGGTTAGCTTTTGGTGAGAACATATAGCATTTGAAGAGTCACAGGAAGACACATAAAATTTTATTGTAGCGCTCCTCCACCAGGTCAGGATAAATGGTCGCATGATTGCATTTTAGTCTTTTTTTTGTAAAAAAGTGAGATGAATCTGCTTCTAATCAGGTCAAATCTATTTCAGAGGTTAGGTAACTTTTGCAGCGATTTTGGAGGTTAAAAAATTGGGATTAGCCACGATAGCTGTGGTTAAAGCTCATGCGCTCTCAGTTGGTGTTTACAAACTATCTTAAATTCACGCAGGAGGATAAAAAGAGCCACAGGATTGGACTTCTATCTTCCACAATGGCGCTCAGAGTTAATGCCCCGAGAGGAAAATGAACTCATCAAACCCAATATGTTGCCTTGTACTGCTTTAGAGGAAAAGAAACAACCGTACAACGGGGTAAGGTCAGTGACATTTTCTGGAGTCCTAGAAGGCCTTTTGATCCTTCAAACTTCACACATGAACGATATTGACATTTTGGTTATTCACTACCTTTGTCGATCTGCTTCAGCACTTTGACCTTGTTGTGGCTACAGAGACTCTGCTCATTTCGTACCTTCATACAGTTTTTTAAACTCCTGTGTGCATAGAATTGTCAAAGAATTGCCTGGGTTAACTTTTCTGGGTCACTAACTCCATTGTGAACTTGTGAAACCTTTTTATTCCGATTGGATTTAATGACGTCCGTGAGTAGGTCTCATCTTCTTGCTGATGAATGCCTATTGTGATCACGGAGGGCTGAGGCCAAAGTGCAAAGAGCCATAATGGTAGTCATTTGTCGCTGCCACGTTGCCCCAGGGATTCAAAAAGTTCATCCTTTTCCAGGGAAATTTAATGCAACAAAACCTTTCCACAGCCGTTTTTTTTCTTTTGCCATTTCATGAGCATGCTGTGATAAAAAAGAAAACTGACATGAAATCCATTTGGACTGTGAGGGCTGGCAGCGATGGGATAGCTCCTTCTTAAAGCAACTTCAGTTCATTCGTCTCTGTCAATGGCAGCCAATGTGTTATTTTCAAAAGCGCTCTCGTTTGTCCGTACATTTTCTGTTTTACTTCAATTCATCTTTCACTAGTAGAGAATACTAGTTGATAACTTTTAAAGTAGAGATGTCCCAGATCTGTCTCATCTTAAATTTGGCCCAATCATGTCATTTTTAAACGAATGGAATAGGGTAAAAGATTGGGTTTTTAAAATATATTTAGTTTTACGTATTCATTCATTGGCCTGATAGACATCCAATCTATTATTACTAGTTTCAGTCACACTGGATTGCACGTCAGTTGCCGTCAATGGCAGATCACTCACTTTTACAATTTGAAATTGATTTGAGATCTATCAGTGTCAGTGGCAGTGAAGGAGTTAATGGGTATTGGCAACAAAATAATTCAGAGGTATATTTGCAAAACAAAACCCAAAAATAAGCCAAATACATATACAATTTGAAACTTTTGATAATATATATTTACACTTGTGAAACTAAAAATAGCAGGACAAAGAAGAAATGTCCAGGCCTAGGTATCGTACTCAACTCGCATGCACAAAGATGCGATCGGGACCTCCCTAGTTTAGGGTAATAGGTAGTGTTATAGACTGGGATTGTGTCACAGTAAGAATGTACCCCGGAACCTTAAGTGTTTGCCACAGTTTCTCCACGTTGCTGTTATGATTTAACGGTTGTTAGATTCCCGCCACTGATTGTAAATAACTAAGTCTTTTGTTTACTAAAATGTTCTCAGACTGTAACCAGGTAAGCGTGCATTATTTACTCAGGTTATAACACCTTTTTGGGGACGAGGATAGACTGACAGTTTTTCTTCTTTGCTGCGTTTTTGGCTGAGCTAAGACAATTGTCTGAACATTGTGAGTTTGGGAGTGTGCTTGACGACATGATGCGTGACAGGTTGGTCTGCGGCATAAATGACGACGCCATGCAGCGCAGTTTATTAGGAGAAACGACGCTTACTTTCAGCAAGGCGCTGGATATCGCTCAGGCTATGGAAACGGCAGCTAGCAACACAAAGGACATTCAGAAAGCTAACGGCAGTGGGCAGCTATCCGCTGTGCATCGTTTGTCTGGGGAGCACATTTTGCCAATGACTGTGGTTTTATTGACACTATATACCATAATTGCAAGAAAAAAGGGCACATAGCTAAGAAGTGCAGAGGTAGGGAAAGACAAACATAAAAAGGAGTGGAAAATGAAACCCAAAGGGGACACACACCACCTGCAGAGTGAGGCACCTGAGGAGAAGTGTGCATATAACATGTCCTACCTATAGAGACGAGGTCAACAAACTGTCTTTGTGGTGCTTGATGAACAACCTCACACTGAACAACACAAAAACTAAAGAAATAATCCTGGACTTCCGCAAACAGAGCACAGATCTGGCCCCACTCCTCATAAATGGAGTTCGTGTAGACAGGGTCCAGTCCTTTAAATTCCTGGGGGTCCACGTCACGGACAAGCTCTCCTGGTCCACAAACACCATGGCAGTAGTGAAGAAGGCCCAGAAACGACTCCATTTCCTGAGGGTACTCAGGAGGAACAACTTGGACACTAAGCTTCTGGTAACCTTCTATAAAGTCACTGTGGAGAGCATCCTGGCATACGGCATCACAGTGTGGTACGCTGGAAGCACGGCAGCAGACAAAAAGGCCATGCAGAGAGTGATCAACACTGCCCAGAGGATCGTCGGCTGCTCTCTGCCCTCACTGGAAGATATTGCGAGCCCTCGTTACCTCAGCAGAGCCGGGAACATTGTTGGGGACCCGGACCACCCTGGTCACGACCTGTTCCAGCTGCTTCCCTCTGGCAGGCGCTACCGGTCTCGCAAGGCACGGACAAAGAGGCTTAAGGACAGCTTCTTTCCCACAGCCATCAGGACTCTAAATTGCAGTAGCATGACACACAATCCCCTCTGTGTAACAACTTCGGGGTGAGGAAACGTGAAGGACGTTGGGCGGCGATCTGCCTCCTGCTGGCTGACTAGGTAAGTAGGCAGACAGTGGGAGGTAAGTGATCCATTTTATTCTTTGTTGGCATCGGTGAGGCAAACCTTTTCGCAGTCGCCGGGAGTTGGTTGCGCTCGGGAGGTGATACGATGTATCCATCACGGCAGAATGCCAGCAAGTCTGAAACTATCACTTGGTTGGGCTCTTGCCTGAGAAAAGCGCACTTTGTGGAGAAGCACTTTCAATTTCGTCATACGCAGCTGGGTAGGATGACAATTAGGCTTTTGTCTAGTCAATGATGATGACAAGCCTAAGTCTGATTTTTTTTTTTTTTTTTATAACTTCAAGGAGAGGTGAGCAGAGCCCATCTATGCTACAGGTAAATGACAAAGAGCTACAAATGGAGGTGGACACAGGAGCTTCAGCATCAGTAATAAGTCAAGCCACCTACCACAAATTGTGGCGCTCCGGACGGGCCCCAGCACTCAAAGAGACAAATATTAGGCTGAGACAGTACACTGGTGAGTGCATTCCACTTCCATAGGAGCTATAGAGGTAAAGGTGACATATCAAGGCCAGGAGGCCATTGTGAGACTGCTGGTTGTGGAAGGAGAGGGAAATAGTTTTCTTGGATGTGACATCCTACACAAAATCAGCGTGAACTGGAGAGAAATCAGGTAAATTACTGTGTTAGGAGGTGTACTTACCAAGTATGCAGACATATTTAAAGATGAGCTAGGCAGCCTGTGAGGGACAACAGTGAAACTGTGTGGATCCCAATGCACAGCCGCGCTTTTTCAAACCACGCTCAGTACCTTTGTTAAAGCTGGATCTTAACAATAATCTTCATACAGAGGAAGCATCAAGCACGTAGTAGTTTTTGACTCCCGGCCGATGGAGGTTATCTGTGGAGAGACGCTCCTGAACGCTTCTCAAAATGGCTGCTGCTCGCTCGCTTTCTTTGTTCTCTCTTTAGCCCCCACCATTTGTAGCGGGGTGGGGGTGGGCAGAACCCACGTTCGTGTGGAGACGTCTCCCGGCCCAAATACGCCGTCCGAACGGTCGGGGAAGGTATTTAATAGAAGTAGGCGGAGACAAACTTTAGGCGGGAATACAAAATGGGAGGTGTGCTATATACAAAGTGATGACAGGCCTTGACCTGTAGGTGTCAGTAAAATTATATTCTAGTGACTACATAATATATATAAATGAATACATGAGAAATACATTCTATATTTCACATTTCCCCCTGTTGTGACTTGAAAGAATTTTCATTAAACATATGAATTTGTATCCCTCCCCCCCAGGTTCTAGAATACAAATATCATTAACAGTTACTCAACAGGGTATGGAAAATATGGAAAATGACTTGTCAAGGCAGAGGCGAGAAATGATGTATTCATGAGCGAACCCAATTTTTAAATCAAGACAAGTACATTTGCACAGAGGACTCGTCACACTTCGAAAGAGTGCGAGAATCTCCAGTATGGTCTGCCATGCGGTGATACTGTTTGTCACTATAAGCTACTAGCGTGTGCTGGATTGTGTTTTGAATCATAGCTTTCATACAGGGGATTACACACAGATAAAATACAGAATAGTAACAAAACCGCAAGTAAGGGGGTGGCAAATGTAAACAGAATTGAGAATCATGACCCGGTTATTAACCACGACCACAGTGATAAACCTACGGCTGAATGATCCTGGGCCATGGTGTTGCTTAGGGCCTTCATTTCAGCTACGGCACAAGTTATGTACTGGTTTCATCTGGGATGAAGGTGCAGCAGTGTTCTACCATCATGGCACACACCTCCATCCTTAGCTGTTATCAGATCCAGGACCATCCGGTCCTGCAACTTCCCTAAGGGCTTTTAAATCATCTGCTATACCCTGTAGGGCACATGTCTCAAACCGATTCCGCCGAGGGCCGCAGTGGGTCCTGGTCTTTGTTCCAACCGATCCAGTGCCGACATTTTAACCAATGATGTGTCTTCTAAAATAAGTAGCACCTGACTTTAATTAACTGATTACACTTGCAAAAAGTATCCTCTTGTTGAGTTGGAATGAAAACCTGCACCCACTGCGGCCCTTTGAGGACCGCTTTGACACCCCTGCTGTAGGGCCTTGACAGTTTGGTTAATGAACACTCATGTAACAGTTCAATGTCTTTACACGGAGCATAATTTTATCCACCTCAAGTTGGGAATGTAGTCAGTATGATTTTCTGGGGGGGTGGACCACAACCTATGGTCACCAGGAACATCATCGCTCGAGATTGAATCACACGGTTTGAATTGCACTGATTTTGCACTCTTATCTCTTACTGTTATGTTCACTCCCCTTAAAAGGAATGCATCTAAGACCATCTGCACCACTGCAGATTTAAATGTGACGCCTAGACCCAGTGAATTCAGGATGTCAGGATACCTGTGGAAATGGGTATACGGCTACACACAACAACTTTCATTAACAACAATCTGTTTTTTCTGGAACACCATGAAATTATACCACATATCTTCTCCATAGTAGCTCTCCAAATTGTTCTTTCCATACCACTTCACTCTCCTCTGTGATAGGAGTATGTCACCATCTTGTTTTCCAGCTTGAGTCTCTGTGGGTGGGGCGTTCAGACACGCCCAGGTTGCCACTGACAGTGCAGTCACTGTGGTGAGGGTGGCAACAGCTTTCATTGTGGCTTCTGTATAGAGGTGCAAAGTCAATGGGAGGTCAAGGTTAAGCGAGGGGGGCTCGTGGCAGGTGAGTAGACGTCAGATGAGTTTTTCACGGACAAAGGTTTTGACACCGTCCGACTTACAGTCTACTCAGGAGTCACCTGTGTCTCGAACTACCTTGACCTTAGGGTGGTGAATCGACTTCGACTTTTCAGTGATCTTTGCTGTGGTGGAGGTTGGTGAGTTGGGCCACAAATGGGTCTTCCCATCGTGGAGAGAACCAGGACTTCCTTTTCATGACTCGGATCAGGATCCAGTCACCTGGCTTCACCAACTCCTGCAAGATAGACAAAAAAGATCACGGCAGCTTACATGTTCTTTGGATAAGTTTCGCTCCTGCCTTAGTCTCTCATCATGGTTCATCTTCCCATAGAGGAAGTTGGAGTGGTCTTCCATGAGCTAGTTGGTACTATCTTCATATATGTTTTGGCCAGTGTTAGGCGTTCTGGCCATGGCTTATTTATCTCTTCCATGGTTTTTTTAAGCCTTGGTTTTATCGTACCATTTGTTCGCTCTACCACGCTCTGCGGGTGGTACGAGCAGTGTTTTTTTAGACTTATTCCTAGGTGTTTTGCCATGTTTTGCACTATGCTGGTAACAAAATGAGCTCCATTGTCACTCCAGATGATTCTGGAGATCCCATGTTCTGGGATGATTGGGCCTGAGGTTACCTTTCACATTATGTCTGTAACAAATTAAACAGTTCCTACAAAAAAAATAAAGTAGGTATTTAGACCTCTGGGACATGGAACACACGCTGCACCATGTCCATCATCCTCCCTGTTGAGGCATGGTTGCTTCCATGGCTCAATTTTGGATTTTACACAAATTAACTAATCATACTGAAAAAAGGAAAATACAAAAAGCAAACCAGGCGGCTTTCTCCTCAGGAAAACAGCTTTCCCGTTCTCTGCAACAGTTGCATTCACATCAATTAATATCCAGAAACAAATGCACACATTTATAATTTTGAATAGAATTGAACCCACTAAATTGTAACCACCCCTTGTTTGTCAGGGTTAATAATTTTAGCACAATTGTGTCCTTTAGAGCAATTAAAACTCATTAATTATAAAATGCATACTAATCAAGTCCCAATTCATTCAACAATGTGTATCGCGTTGCATATTAAACTCATTTGTTTGAAATTCAAAATATCCCCACCTAGTAGTTTTTTTTTTATCAAATGTAACATTCCATTGTCTTTGGAGTTTGTCAATCATCTCCTATAAAACTTTCTTAATCAATATTTTTCAATAGTCAGGCATAAAATTTAAATCTAGTTACATTTCTATCCATTTTAGTTTCTCTTTTCTTTCTAATTGTTTACTTTAACTCTCTGTAAGAAGGTCTAGTCTCAATTGAAACGCTTTCACGCTTTTTTATGGAGACAATAAAACCAATATAAAAAGTTCCTTATGGTTTATGGCATTGCTTCCCCGAGCAATAATCTTTCCAATCAATATTGGAGTGCTTGCCATTTTGTCTGATTACGTCAAAAAGTTTATCTTACCTGTCTCCTCATACGTTTCAACTGAGAGAACCTTCTTACAGTCCACAAGGTGGATCGGTTATTTTCATGTCTGCTGGTTGGTCAGCAACACTTGTACGGACGTTCACATTTTGGGTTGCTCGTGTCTTCTCTCTACTTTGGGTTGAGCACACAGGCTCTCGGGACCACCGTTGGTCCAGTCTGTTTCCTGTTGAGAAGCACAGTCTCCTTCTGCTAACCCAAATTCAATGTGTTTCTTTAAAGTTTTTCTTTTACGCAGATAGCCAGATTAGCCTCATCATCCAGTTCCAATCGTGTAGTGAATAATGGCGTTTGGTATGGTCTACTAAATAGGATTTCCATATTTTGTTGTCCGGTTGACCTCGTTATCTAGGCGCAATGGTTTCATAATGAAATATGGAACCTTTTGTCAATCCCGTCAATTATTCTGTTAACACAATTTGGATGCCATTATCACTATAAATAAATGGTACTTTGGAATTTCGTCATAATTTGAAAAACTTATGTGAGTAATCCCGGAGGTTGATTGATAGCCACCCGCTGAATCAACAACAATTTAAGCATCCTTCACAGATCTTCATTGCAAACTTGTATCTGGGGAAAGGGTCGAGGCGTATCTTCCAGTAATCAGTCCTCAGAGCGAGGACTCAGTGAAATGTTAAGTCTCTAGCTGGAGCCAGCTGTCCTGGAGCGTGATCTCGAGCTTGCCCCAGCACCACATTAAAGAAACTCGTATACAAAAATAATTAAAATGCACACATATATAATAGTATCCCAGAATAACCCCAACATGGGGCTTCTTGGCTGCTAATCACTTTTAACTGCCTCATGACAATACTCATTCTCAAAGGAAATAGGTCAACGTTGTTTGGTTGACATCAATTGTTTGATGCTTATGCAATCCGTGATATTCTAATAGTCATTAATATGACTCACGTAAAGCATATTTCATCTGCTGACGGGCAAAACAAGATGTAAATCCTGTGCACTGAACATACATGATGTTTATTCCATCCCAGAGAAATCATGCCTATCCTAAATCAATTATTTTATCTAAACGTGTCAGGTACAATTTACCTAATAATTTGGATAAATGCAATTTCTGCATTGTCTTCATGTTTGATATCATTAATAATTTGGATGAATGCCATTTCTGCATTGTTATCTTCATGTTTGATATCATTAATATTCTAAATGATTCTTAATACTTAAGTCTAAATCGCAAATCACTCTCTTTTTGCTAAAATAGCTACATTGCGCTAACTGAATTGTGCTAGCTCAATCCCTATTCTGCCCCAAGCCCTTGTTTAGAGCCATTTTTTTGCAGCTCACTCTTACCACAATTAAAATTTAGAGAAACTAACCTTCTACTTAGCAAATTTCTTTATCATTTCCTAATGATAAATTTCAGTGTTCATTAGAGGACCCATAATTGGTCACTTATGTTATATTGTCAATTTTCTGTCTCTAACTCTCTTCTTTATCTCTTATCTCTCTGCTCCTCCTTGCTTCATCGTTTGGTGCGAGGTAACTTGAGATGTCTCGCATTCCAGGCCTCTAAACCCCCCTTTGTGCCCTTGGCTTGTGAGTGGAGCCTGGGAGGAGTGGGCTGAACAGGGGGGGCACTGTTTCTCACAAGGCCTAATATCAATCTTCTTATTTTTGTTGTTGCCTCTTCCTGTTTGTGCAGGAGGAGGAGGGGGCTTGGTGGATGGGTTAGTGGGAGATGGGCTAGGGGAAATACAGTTTTGACTTCAGTTGGCTGGGCGCCATTTTTCCTTTGTTCCTCGGCTCGGCCATTTTTTTTCTTCCTCACATGCCCCCATCCTGTTCTCTCTCTGGGACGTCCTGTCTCAATCCACCATCTCTTAAATACTTATTTTATTATCCTATTTATCCGTCTAAGTATTATTTTTCGCCGCTTAAACTCCGATTTTGTGCGGTAATCGTCAAGATTTATGAATGCGTCATATATATATATATATATATATATATATATATATATATATATATATATATATATATATATATATATATATAACTATTCATATGAAGATTATTTGCATGTGTTTATAGTTTTTATTCTATTTCTTTTTTTTCTTTATATCGAGCTCTTTCATTCTCTTGGCACAGTATAACAATATTTTTCTTCTATATTTTTAACACAACCCTCAAAGTCCCTGGATGGGGGAGTTGCGACCTCCTCCTCTCTAGCGGCTCTTTAAACCTGACACGGGCAAACTACGGCCCGCGGGCCATATACGGCCCGTTATGCCTTTTAATCCGGCCCGCCAACGTTGTCCAAATTATTATAATTTATTTATTTTTTCTTCCAAGATGGCGCCGTCACGTGGAAGCCAGTGGCAGTAGCTCTGTCCACTCTAGCTCTGTTTTTGTGTGTTTTACAGCCCTTTTATCTTTTTTTTATTACATTTTAATATTTCTTAATACATTCCTTTTTACTTTACTTTGTACTTTATACTTTTTACTTCAATGTTTTTACAACATTCTCTGTTCTGTTAGCCTGGCTTCTTTTTGTCACTTCTTTTTTGGAACCATCAGCCATGTCACACACATGGGACTAGCTGTTACAATATGCAGCAGAAGGAGCAACACCTCAATCCCGCTGGAAATTCGGAGCTGGACAAAAGTGCCGGGAGAAGAAGCAACGCTTCTGACCAACCATTCCATCATGGGATAAGATGGAAGAGCTGTCGGCACTTACCAGGCCGGAAGTGGAGTCCTGCTCTGCTGCTGTTATCTTCAGCTCCAGACTACTGAGGAACTGTGCGGATAAGCTTGGAAGAGTGACTCTGCATATTCTCTACCTCGGTCACGGTCTGCAGAAGTTCCCCATCTTGAGGAAGACTTCCTGTGTGTGGTTCCAGTTTTTGTCCAACTTTACAACGTCTTTTTGAGTCTGTATCCGTTTTAGCTACCACAACCAAGATGGCGCCTAGTAAAAGTATGTAAATGTGTGTGGGAGCTACTTGAGAATACTGACATTTCTGAACATCTAAGTTTTACTGTGGACATCCTGACACACATGAACGAGCTGAATGTGAAGCTACAAGAGAACAGAACAAAAAAAACAGTTTGTGCATAAAATGCAAGCAAACCTTCCGCCTTCAAAACCAAGCTGGTTTTATTTTTCAAGCAAATATCAGACAAGTCATTTGCTCATTTCCCCACACTGGTTGCGTTAAAAGAGGCCCCCGCATGTGAAAAAATCATTGGATGACCTGCATGAGCAATTCTGCCGTCGGTTTTGTGATTTTGGAAAAATTGACAGCTGGTGTCATGTCCTTTCTCACAAGACCTGGAGACGGTTCCACAGGAGTTGCAGTTGGAACTGATTGATCTCCAATGTGACAAGTTCAACTCCATGAACGTCTCTGAGTGTTATACTTCATTAAGTGCAGCCAAATTTCCAAACATCCATAAGATGGCACAGATGATTATGGTGTTATTTAGCTCTACATATGTGTGAACAGACCTTTAGTCTGATGAAAACCAAGAAAGCACCCCATAAATGCCACATGAGTGATGAGTATGTTCATACTTTAGTCCTTTTTTTCTGTTTATGTTTCATATGTACTGTTAACGGATGCAGTTTTTTATATGTATCGTATCTTATGCTGACCCAGCCCACCTGTCAAATTTTTAAAGTCAATGTGGCCCCCGGGCCGAAAAGTTTGCCCACCCCTGCTTTAAGCCGACTTTCGCGGATTGCCACCCTGTGAATCATCCAGAAAGACAGGGCCCTTCTTGGAGATAGGCCGACACACAGCCTCAATCCGTTGTATACCTTTACGTATTTTATTTCTGACGTACAGTGGTACCTCGAGATACGAGCTTAATCCGTTCCGGGACTGAGCTCGTATGACAAGATTCTCGTAACTCGAGGCGGAAGTTTCCCATTGAAATGAATGGAAAACAAATTAATTCGTTCCAACTCTCTGAAAAAACACCAAAAACAGGATATTAGATTGAAAAAAATGTTTTATTTCTTATAATTCGCCATATATTGACAAAGTAATAAATAACGAGTGGTTTAATAGAAATAAAGTGTTTAATCTAACTAAAATTGGGCGGATTTTGCCGAGGGGAGAGGGGCACAAGAGGGGCGGGGGGCTTCGGGTTTTTTTTCCACACAACGCACTCGTAAACGGAACAAACACTCCACCCTCACGTTCGCTATCGATGGGCTGTTTGCTGTCGTACTATTCCCTTCAAAATATTCCGAAAATGATGGACATAAATGTCCTCACAATCGGATAACGCACGACCACTTGCCAACGAGCAGCAGTCTTTTATCAGCGATCGCGCCGCTGCTCATGTTGTTGTTGTTGTTGGGTCACCTCAGGTGAAAAAATGCCATGGCCACCTGGCTTGGTCGCATCACGAAATTTTGACCGCATCACGGGTGAATTATTCGATCGAAATTTCCCCCGTAAGACGAGCATTTTGTATGATGAGCGGTCGTATGACGAGGTACCACTGTACTTCTCAATGGTATACACATTTTTTTTCCGACGAATGGAGCATTTCTCTTCTCATAAGAAAAATGGGGCCTTATGCTGGGTTGGATTCTACAAATGAATTTTAAAAGTGCCTTACCGTTTTTTAGTACCTCCCCTGTACGAAAGGATAATTCGTAATCTGTTCCCGGGCCAGCAGGCCAGATCGCCCTCTCTCAAGGCTGGATTAGCCGACGTCAATTCATCCATCCTTCTGTCGATCTGCTGTGACCGGAAACCAGAGAAAAATGTCGGGTTCTCAGCACCAAAATGTTAAAGCTGGATCCTTAACAATAATCTTCATACAGAGGAAGCATCAAGCACGTAGTAGTTTTTGACTCCCGGCCGATGGAGGTTATCTGGGGAGAGACGCTCCTGAACGCTTCTCAAAATGGCTGCTGCCCGCTCGCTTTCTTTGTTCTCTCTTTATCCCCCACCCTTTGTAGCCGGGTGGGCAGAACCCGTTCATGTGGAGACGTCTCCCAGCCCAAATACGCCGTCCAAACGGTCGGGGATGGTATTTAATAGAAGTAGGCGGAGACAAACTTTAGGCGGAAATACAAAAGGGAGGTGTGCTATATAGAAAGTGATGACAGGCCTTGACCTGTAGGTGTCAATAAAATTATATTCTAGTGACTACATAATATATATAAATGAATACATGAGAAATACATTCTATATTTCACAACCTTTCACCATGAAAGCCAAAGTGGAGGCAGAGTTGGAGAGACTGCAGCAGCTAGGAGTGATCGAGCCTATTGAGTTCTCTGACTGGGCAGCCCCCATTATGCCAGTGCTGAAAGGTGATGGTGACGCATATGTGGTGACTACCAATTGACAATAAATCGAGCCTCTCAGCTCGATACCTATCCGCTGCCCCGAGTGGATGACCTGTTTGCTATGCTAGCAGGTGGTCAAACATTTACAAAGCTAGACATGAGCCATGCTTATCAACAACTGTTTCTGGATGAAGAGTCTAAGAAGTATGTGACAATCAACACACAAGAGAATGTTTAAATACAACCGCCTAGTTTTTGGCGTTACTTCCAGTCGAGCTATTTTCCAGCGTAAAATGGACAATATTCTGCAAGACATTCCACATGTAGCTGTCTACTTAGATGACATCTTGGGGACAGGCAAAAGTGAAGAGGAACATCTGCAGAACCTCGATCAGGTGTTGAACAGAATGGCAGAAGCTGGGCTTCGCCTGAAACGCAGCAAATGTGTTTTTTTTAGCTCCAAGTGTCACCTACCTGGGCCATCGGATTTCAGCTCGGGGCCTGTCTCCACTGCAAGAAAAAGGGAGAGTGACAAAGGAAGCTCCAAATCCAAAGAATGTTGCAAAGCTTGAGTCATTTTTGGGCTTAATGAACTACTATGTAAAGTTTTTGCCTCATCTGTCTCCTGTGATTTCACCCCTTTATCAGTTGTTGCACAAAGGCAGTCCATGGCAAAGGAGAAAAACCTCACATGTGACAGCCAAACAAATAAAGTTGTGAAATGATAGAGACCCACTTTTGTCACAGGTTAAGCGCTGGTTGATGCAGGGCTGGCCCACAGCAGTTTAGCAGGAAGAGCTTAAACCTTATGCTATGCGGCAACAAGAGCTCAGTGTTCAGGATGGCTGCATCATGTGGGGATCCAGCGTCATTGTCCCGCCCCCAGGAAGAACACAGATCATAGAAGTCCTACATGAAGCCCATCCAGGGGTTTACCGCTAGGTCTTTTGTGTGGTGACCTGGGTTGGATGCTGTCTTAGAAGAAAAGGTAAAAGCATGTTCAGAATGTCAGATGAACCAAAAGCAGCAACGGCAGCTCCACTCCACTCATGGGAGTGGTCTAGTCGTCTATGGCCCAGACTCCATCTGGATTTTTCTGGTCCATGTACTGATCACATGTTCCTGGTGTTAGTGGACTCACATTCTAAGTGGCCCGAAGCACACGTTATGTCAAACATCACAGCTTCAGAAACTGCTGACACACTCGGAAGCATTTTTGGTACACACGGTCTGCCAAGTACCGTTGTCACTGATAATGGGCCTACTTTCACCAGTGATGTCTTCAAGGAATTCATGGAGAAAAATGGAATCCGCCACGTTCGTACTGCACCTTATCACCCCGCCTAAAACGGCTTAGCAGAACGTGCAGTTGAGACACTGAAAGCAAGTCTGACAAAAGTCTTAGGACATTCACTGAAAGTGAAGCTTTCATGTTTCCTCTTCCAGTACTGGTTTACTCCTCACTCAACCACTGGTTAAACCCCAGCTGAGATGCTGATGGGGAGGAGACCCAAATCTCATCTAGATCTGCTTCAACCAGATGTGGGAGCCAGACTTGCCCGCTCACTAGATGATCAGAAGGCTAGGAGAGACCAGCATGCTAGAGAACAGCTGTTTAAACCAGGATACAGCGTTTAAGTGAAAAACTTTGGCAGTGCCTAACCATGGCTGCCAGGTGTCATTCACCGTAATTCTGGTCCTTTGTCTGTTATTGCTACAGGATGGCAGACTGATTCAAAGGCACCTTGACCACGTGCGTGTCCGCACTGATGGAGAGGGTAAGGAGCCTCAGATTGTTTCACACAGCAACAGTGAGAACAACTCTATGGACTGTATGGATGTACCAGTTGAACCGGAGCACACTGATGAGCTGCCAGTGCAAGCTGGTCCACCTTCACCAGCCCCAAATCCTTCCAACGATGCACTGTCTGCTCCCAAAACTGTGAGCACTACTGCAGGACTGAGAAGGTCAAAGGGGCATCACAACCCTCCTGATAGACTGAGTTTTTAAATTAAGAAATGTCTCTGGCATGTGCTTACAAAAAGGTTGTTTTGAGTTTAAAAACAAACAAACAAAAATGACAACACAGTCAGATTTAATGTTTTATATTTTAGAGATATTTGTTTCTGATTAATTGTAAATCTGTTGCTAAGAGTAAGAGTTGTATTTAGCACTTTTAAACAGTGACTAAAATGCTATATGTTTATGCAAGTTGAGCCTTGTTATGTTTCAACTTTATTGGATTGGATTGGAACTTTATTTAATCCCGTATTAGGGAAATTAGTTGGTTGCAGTAGCAAGACAGACACAAGACACAAGACATTGGAGACCTAGGTAAAAAAACTGGAGCCACACACAGGAAGTCCACAATGGGACCTTCTGTAGACCGAGACTGAGGTTACCGCACAGTCCCTCGGTAGTCTGGAGGTTTTAAAGATCATCTTCCTTGCCTAGATCTTCCTAAACTGTCTTACACCTAATCAGCAGCAGCGGAGAGGCCGGTGGGGGGCTTTAAAGCACACAAGCTGCACGGCAAGCAACTGCAGCTCCTCTATCTGGCCATAACAATGATGGAATGCTCGGTCTGGAGTGTTGCCTCTTCTCCTGGCACTATCGTCCACTGCTCACAGCTGATCCTGCGTGCATGACAGCGGAGACATGGCTGAACGGCTCCAAAGACGTCTAGGACTTGCACAAAGAAACCAAGCCATGCGACGGGGTCGAGTCGCAAAGGTCGCAGAACGACAAAGCAAAAAGCACAGAGTACAAAGCAAAGCAAAGTATATGGGAAAGCATTAAGAAATATTAAAATGCAATTAAACAAGATAGAAAAGCAGCAAAAACACAAAACAAGCAAGAGCGGACGGAGCTACCGCTACCGGCTGCCACTTGGTTGCAGTAGCAAAAACGGATACAGACACAAGAAAAAGACATTGTAGAGTTGGGTAAAACTGTAACAACACACAGTATTGTCTTCCACAATATGGGGAACTTCTGCAGACTTAGACCGAGGTTGAAAAAATGCAGACTCTTCCAAGCTTATCCGCACGGTCCCTCAGTAGTCTGGAGCTGAAGAATCAACAGCAACAGAGTACAACCCCTCAACTCCGTTCCCGGCCTGGTAAGGGCCGACAGCTCTTCCATCTTATCGGGGAGGGATCTCACTTTCACCAAAATAATAGATGGAATTATTGGTCTGAAGCGTCGCTTCTTCTACCAGCACTTTTATCCAGCTCCGGATTTCCAGCGGCATCGAGGTGTTGCTCCTTCTGCTGTGTATTGTTCACAGCTAATCCCATGTGTATGACAGCATAGGCATTGCTGAATGGTTCCAAAAAAGAAGTAGCAGAAAGAAGTCAGGCTAACCGAACAAAGAAAGTTGTAAAAACATTAAAGTAAAAAGTATGAAGTACAAAGTAAAGTAAAAAGAAATGTATTCAGAAATATTAAATTGTAATAAAAATAATTTTAAAAAGATAGAAAGGCTGTAAAACACGAAAAACAAATAAGAGTGGACAGAGCTACTGCCACCGGCTGCCGTCTGACGGCGCCATCTTGGGGAAAAAGAAAAAAAAGGGGGGGGGGGGGGGGCTCGTCAATGTTATAGACTGGGATTGTGTCACAGTAAGAATGTAGCCCAGAACCTTAAGTGTTTGCCACAGTTTCTCCACGTCACTGTTATGATGTAATGATTGGTAGATTCCCACCACTGATTGTAAATGACTGTTTTGTTTACTAAAATGTTCTGAAACTGTTACCGGGTAAGCGTGCATTATTTACTCGGGTTATAACAGGTACTCTTTACAATTACTGTCTGCAAGATTCCAACTCCAAAGGTCAAATGGTGTGACGCAGCCCAATTAGCGCCATTTTTATTGTGTGATAAATAGGGCGCAAAGATAATGTCCTGCTCTGCTCTAAACACTGTCAATCAATATTCCCGACAACTTTCGCTTGTGCATCCTCTGCCTCGAAGCTTGACCTTCACCAGCAGTGACACCCCCCACACAAACACCCTCACAGTGAATGCGCTCATGGCTTGCATGCTTGAGGGATTCATGAATTTATGATCTCCGTCAGCACCGCTGAAGGACGACACTCTTACCGTTTAACCCTCTCTAAGAGTGGTTCTGAGGGTCTGTAGTGTGGAATCCCAAAGTCACTTTGGAATATAAATGCATGAAAATGGATGAGATGGGAGTTTTGGGAATCTTAATATATTCCCGTTTTAGGGTGTTTGGCAAAGACATTTGTCTTTTTACGGACAAACATGTACGCACAGTACGATGATTTCATACGATTGGCTTGTTTGATTTACACAAATGTGCACTTAGTGCACGATTACTCTTACCTCTGCTGGATCAGCAAACTAATCATCACCCCTTTTAATCAATTCCCAATCACTTTTATGAGGGCAAAAAATGCATTCATTGATCCGAAGAAAAACATTCAATTGCAGAAGTGGGTCGTCTTGCTCCTTAGCAGCCTTGTACTTAAAGCAACCCGGGGCTGGGAAGACACAATTCAATTTAATGGCGGCGCGAATGCATTTTAAAACCATCTGAATGGTGGTGATGTTTACACAAGTAAATTATTTTTAAAAACTTTTTTAAACACCAATTATATCTATGAAATGGTTATATTTTAAGAAAGTCTACCTGGATATGTTGATTCTCCTGTGAGACCATGTTTGTATTTGGAACATTTTATTGATGATCCGCCATAACACCATCAGAGTAGTATTCACAGTTGAGGCAGAATTACACACCACGTATGTGAACTCTACTTGCTGCCTTGTCCGACAACTTGGGAACAAAAGCTAATTCAATCAGACGTGTGGATTTACACAGAGAATATCTCCCTCTAATTCAATTGCGTCCTGTTTTTGTAAGTGTCCCCACACGGCATCTGCATATGCGCACTCCTTTTGTGTGAACGCTAAAAGACTTACTGAATGGAAATTCTCATTCCCCAGGCAAAAAAACTAATTTGAAAAAGAAAAGGGTGTAAACAGGTTGCATGATGAACATTATCTTGGTATTAAGTTGAGTGCGAGTCTTTTTTTAAAGGATGCTCAGCGATTTTCTTTATAATTAAACTTTATTTTTCTTGTGCGCTCCCTCAACCTGACATTTTAGTGAAGACTCTGAAGGCTTTGGTCACTGTCTGCTGTATAGCAACACACTTTAAAAGTTCTTATTGAGCTTTAATCATCCCCACTAGACGAAGGTGAGGTTTTACATGAGAATTTGAAGGTCAGAAAACTGTTTCTTACCTTTTGACAAGCATTTGTCTGTGAACTGATCGTTTTACTTTTGTATACATTTTTAAAGGGACAGTGGTACATCTATTTATAAAATTAGTTCATTCCAGTTGTTGTTTCTTAAGTTTTTTGAATTCGCATAATTTCGTACTTCTTTAATGCCCCTAAAGCCTTTGAATGTCTCATGTCATCTTCTTTCGCCTAAAGTCTTGTTGCGGAGGCAGCAGCTTCAGCAGGCAAGCCCAGGCATTAATTTCCCCAGCCACTTCATCCAGCTCTTCTAGGAGGACCCCAAGGCGTTCCTGGGCTAGCCGGGAGACAGTCTCCAAGGCGTGTCCAAGGTCGGCCTCCTCCTGGGGGAATGTGCCCGGGACACCTCCCTAGCGAGGCGTCCAGGGGGCATTCTGATCAGATGCCCGAGCCAACTCATCTGGCTCCTCTCGATCCAGAGGAGCAGCAGCTCCCTGGATGACCGAGCTTCTCACCCTATCTCAAAGGGAGAGTCCAGTCATCCTGTGGAGGAAACTCATTTCAGCTGCTTGTATCCAGGCTCTGCAAAAATTAGGGAGGCACTACTGAGGCCACCAAACCGGACCCCCTCAACACCACGGCTGTGCCTAGATATTCTGTCCATAAAAGTTATTAACAGAATCGGTGACATAGGGCAGCCCTGGTGGAGGCCAATCCCCACTGGAAATTGATCCGACTTACTGTGGGCTACGCGGACCAGACTCTGACACCGGTCATATACTCCTGGAGTATATCTTACCCAGGGCGATGCTGTCTAAACCTAGTTAAACGTGCTCTGACTGGCCAGACGCGAATAGTCTTGATTTTGAAATATAACAAAATTCCACTTAGATTTTTCTTCATTGTATTTCTTGTTCGAAAGTGACAACTATTGGAGTAATATAAACCATCGAAAGAATTGAGATATTTTGACATCAGAAGCAATATGGCTGCCACAACATCTTAAACTTCTGGTAAGAAAATTTTAATTTTTGTAGTTAGAAAGCATCAGGTTTCCCTTTTCAAATGGAATAATTTGATATTTTGCATTTACAAAGACAGGCATATTAACTTCCTTATGATATTGACCCAAATAATGTGCTTTTGATTCATACAGTATCTCAGAAATACCACTTGTGCTGATTTTCCCTTCAGAGTAACACATTTGTACTCCCTATTAAAACAATGGATATAGAGGATAAAATTGGGAATCAGGGGGCGGTTATAAGTGAGAAATTGTAAAATTCAAAAATTTCAAGGCAATTTTCAGGGTGCGGCTTATATGCGAGTAAATACGGTAAGTTAACTAATTTGTATAAAATATTTATGCTTGTATGAAAAAAAGAAGATAAATTATTAAGCTGTTAAGATGAATAAGAAATAAGAAGACGTTTTCCAGAGGAATAGAATTGCAAGTGGTAGCTGAGGAAAAATAGGTACACACAACTTAACAACTTTGTTATATTATGCACACTAAACGATCGAAGGCACACAAATCAGGAACTTACCAATGGCCGGAGTAGCGCCGCCATGGTCCTGGAAAAAAAATCAAAGTGCTTGTAAAAGGGGCAGCACATCAACCTCTGTTTCGGCATCATGGAGACACACATTCCTTATAGCCTATGGGAAGCCAGCAAAGTGTTGGGAGATAGCCAATGGGAAGCCAGCGAAGTGTTGGGAGATAGCCAATGGGAAAGAAAGTCCACCATGTCAATTAAAAAAAAGATACAGTAAGTGTATTTACATTTCTGAGGATAATTGATTTCGTTTGCTGTTTTTATTTCTTGGACTCTTCGCATTTGAATAAATGGATCCCATCAAGGTTTTTCAAAACCTGAATATTTTGTATGTAGAAGCATTTTGAAATAGAGGCACCACTATGAATTTGTGAATGAGTCAAACGGTTGAGGAAAGAATTCAGGTGTAACTCGCAAAACTTCACAATTTGGCTCGCGATGGTCTCTCTGGTTATACATTTTTAAGATTATATGATTTCAAATGTAAAACCAAATCCAAACAGTTTCAATAGTATTTTATTTAGGCCACAAATCCTATTTAATTCTACAGATGTCAAACTCCTGAAGAAAATTGCTGAGCGGGAAGATTTGTAATACTCAATAGCCAACAAAATGCAAGGCTGTAATTACATCGCTGACTGGCTGAGAACACCGTTGTTCCCTAGAGAGTGATGTGTAGTATACATTTGTGCGTGTGTGTGTTGTAAGAAGGCCTCCAGATAAAACATTGAATCGTGTGCCGAAGCACTGAAGGATAGACTGCTTCATTTACAGAGAGAATTGCATGATTATTTCAGCAACGGCTGCCACATTGTCTCCCGTTTCTGCAAACGGATCGCATCCGGTACGTGCAGCGAGTTGTTTGCCGTGATTTTGGATGCCTTGCGCAAACAAAACATGAAGGCACGTAATAAAGTCCGTAGGGAGGTAAGCGCGACGAGGCTCTCGACAGAATATTGTAGTGCTTTTGCGGGTAAATGTTCCGAGCATGATTAAAATGGTTTCAGTGGATAGAAACTGATCTTTTGTCCGGTGTCAACCATTCAATTTCTTAATCAGGTTTGAACGAAGCTGTAACAGCATGTTCAGGAGCTAGCTACTTGGAATATCAAATCAAAACACGGTGCACCACTTGTTTGCTTGATGGGTCGGCTGTTAAAACAGTTCTTGAAAAGCAATGGAGTGAAGATTTTGAACTTGTACTAACCCCCCTAAAAAGTATTTTTTGACATCTCTGTGAGATCAATTTTAGACGCTAACTCATTTTTCAGCCTTTTTTGCTCCCTCATTTCAAATTGAGATTCTGTTCTTCCAAAATACCTCTTCCAACTTTGAACCACTGCAATTTTTGTTGTTATAATTACTATCGATTGCTGAGTTGCGTCATGCTCGTCCAGCCTCAGGATGTGAACCTCCACGTCTTTTTAATAGCATCAGGACAGAATCAATCTAATTGAAGCAGGCTTGGCTCCTACACCAGGTAATTGCAATTATTGAGGTGAGGTGATGGTCACGGCATGGTTGTTGCCGTGTTGCCGCAGTCTCGCTCACCTATAGGAAGCGTGTGCGGTCGATTGGTCGCCGGTCTTTTGGTCACCGGTCTTTTGGTCGCGGTCTTTAGGTCGCCCGCCCGGAAGTTTGGTCGTCGTCTTTTGGGTCGCCGGTCTTTTTTGTCGCCGGTCTTTTTTGTCGCCAGTCTTTGGGTCGTCTTTTGGTCGCCTGATCAGCTACTGCCATCTACTGTCAATTTATTAAATAGCAGATGGTGTTTTTATTGAAGCAGTCCAATGAACCCTCATTCTCTCTGGAGAACTTGCAATGTTGAAATACTTTAGATTAGATGGTCATTTTATCAAACAAATAAAAGTATTAGTATACTTTTAGTTAGACAGTATTTAGATCGTTTCAACAGTATTTAGACTCTAAATACTGTTGAAACGATCTAAATACTGTTGAAACGATCTAAATACTGTTGAAACGATCTAAATACTGTTGAAACGATCTAAATACTGTTGAAACGATCTCAATATCTAATATCAAAATATCAATAAGAGCACCCATTTAACACATCAATAAGAGCACTCATTTAACACATCGGCTGCTGCCATTGACTGTCATAGGCGTCCATTCATTCTCTCTGGGAGAACTTGCAATGTTGAAATACTTTAGATTAGATGGTCATTTTTATCAAACATCAAAATATCAATAAGAGCACTCATTTAACACATGGGCTGCTGCCATTGACTGACATAGGTGTCCAATGAACCTTCATTCTCTCTGGGAGAATGAATGGGAGAATCTCTCTTAAGGTAGAAAAATGGGTAAGAATGCCCAGAAAAGTGTTCCAAAAGCGGAGTAATAGTTTTTAAAACAAATACTGGAGCTTTTCAGACATTAATTGGGGGTGATTTTCCCGGAGGAAAGACAGCTATAAACCTCGGCGCGACCAAATGCGACGACCATTTGCGAAAGGGCCTACATTTCACTAAAACGGGGTAAAATACGCACTTATTGATGAAATACAAATACAGGAGCTTATCAGACATGACTACCGGGCTCTGGGGGTGATTTTCACGGGGAAAGACAGCGATAAAAGTCGGCGCGACCAAATGCGACGACCATTTGCGAAAGGGCCTACATTTCACTAAAATGGGGTAAAATACGCACTTATTGATGAAATACAAATACCGGAGCTAAAATGACAGTCGATGGCAGCAGCTGACGTGTTAAATGAGTGCTCTTATTTCTCCCAGAGAGAATGAAGGTTCATTGGACGCCTATGACAGTCAATGGCAGCAGCCAGTGTGTTAAATGAGTGCTCTTATTGATATTTTGATATTAGATATTTAGATCGTTTCAACAGTATTTAAATCTTTTCAACAGTATTTAGAGTCTAAATACCGTTGAAACGATCTAAATACTGTCTAACTAAAAGTATACTAATACTTTTATTTGTTTGATACTGTTGAAACGATCTAAATACTGTCTAACTAAAAGTATACTAATACTTTTATTTGTTTGATAAAAATGACCATCTAATCTAAAGTATTTCAACATTGCAAGTTCTCCCAGAGAGAATGAAGGTTCATTGGACGCCTATGACAGTCAATGGCAGCAGCTGATGTGTTAAATGAGTGCTCTTATTGATATTTTGATGTTTGATAAAAATGACCATCTAATCTAAAGTATTTCAACATTGCGAGTTCTCCCAGAGAGAATGAAGGTTCATTGGACGCCTATGACAGTCAATGGCAGCAACCGATGTGTTAAATGAGTGCTCTTATTGATGTGTTCTGTTCTCTTATTGATGTATTTTGATATTAGATATTTAGATCGTTTCAACAGTATTTAGATCGTTTCAACATTATTTAGAGTCTAAATACTGTTGAAACGATCTAAATACTGTCTAACTAAAAGTATACTAATACTTTTATTTGTTTGATAAAATGACCATCTAATCTAAAGTATTTCAACATTGCAAGTTCTCCAGAGAGAATGAAGGTTCATTGGACTGCTTCAATAAAAACACCATCTGCTATTTAATAAATTGACAGTAGATGTCAGTAGCCGATCAGGCGACCAAAAGACGACCCAAAGACCGGCGACCCAAAAGACGACGACCAAACTTCCGGGCGACCTAAAGACCGCGACCAAAAGACCGGTGACCAAAAGACCAGCGACCAATCGACCGCGTACCATGAGGAACGCTGCGTGTGGACTTAGAAATGGCTATTTCTAAGTCGCTGCAAAGTTCACTTTCAGAAGCCTTTTGTTAAAAAATGTATTCGATCACTTTGACCTTTTCTTGGCTCCGTTTTTGATTTATTTGTTTATGCACTTACTATGCTTATTATCTAATAGGTTCACCAATAGACATTCCCCAGATGCACGCACAAATAAAAGAGACAGGAGACTCATCTGTGGTTTTCTTGCAAGAGAGAATCAAACTTGGCCTTTGTCCAAGTTCATTCTGCCGTTAGACCCATCTCTTTGCTGTTTATTAGCTTCAAGAATCAGCTCTCAAGGGAGGGGTTTGAAAATAGGAGTGAGAAGTCAATAGAAGTTTTAGCTCTCAAAACAAATGAAGGTCCATCTTCTCAAGGCAGGGGTGTGAAAACAGTGTGAGAAGTCGATAGTCAAGGACCCGAGTTACAAATACAGTGGTACCTCGACCTACGATCAGCTCGTTGTACGACATGCTTGTGGTATGACATGCTCGTGGTACGACGAAAATTTCGATCGAATAATTCACCCGACATATGATCAAAATGTCGAGATGCGACCAAACCAGGTGGCCATGGCACTGTCTTTTTTTACATACAAGGTAAACAACAATGGATCGGCAGAGTTTTGCAAAGAAAAGGCGACCGTTGACAATCGACATGAAGCGCGAAATAATTGAAAAATATGAGAGTGGGGTACGTGTTACCGAGCTTGCTCGGCAAGACGAGAAGAATCCGTCAACCATATCCACCATCCTTAAGCAGAAGGACACAATTAAGGAGAAGAGGCCTTCCAAAGGACTAACTATAATTTCTCACCGGCGCAGTGACATTCATGATGAGATGGAGAGCCTTCTTTTATTGTGGATGAAATAAAAACAGTTAGCAGGAGATAGCATGACCGAGTCAACCATATGTGAAAAAGCCAGCGGAATTCACATGGATTTGATAACAACGAAAGGAGAGCCTTCAACACCTTCAGAACCCTTTAAAGCGAGTCATGGCTGGTTTGAAAAATTAAAAAAAAGATCTGGAATACACTCGGTAATCAGACACAGGGAAGCGGCAAGTTCCAAACAACTCTTGATGCGTTCGTTTTGAAGAGTCCGGCGGAACGTCCGGGTGGGGTGAACCCGTAGAACTAAGGTAAAAAAGATTAAAACAAAATTAGAATTCAGTTTTGTGTGAAGTTACATTAAACGTTGAGTGTCTGTATATATTTATCCAAGTTAATTTAAATTTGTTTATTTGTTTGAGTGCCATGGATAAAGTCCCCCCAAACACCCCCAGCCCCCGTGTATGCCGCTGTCTCTACCCTCCGTGAAATGCGTCTAATTTTGCTTCTGTTAAACACATTTTATTACTATTAAACCACTCGTTATTTATTACTTTGTCAATATATGGCCAATTAGAAGAAATACAACATTTTTTCCAATCCAATATCCTGTTTTTGGTGTTTTTTCAGAGGGTTGGAACAAATTAATTTGTTTTCAGTTCATTTCAATGGGAAACGTTCGCTCGAGTTACGAAAAGCTCGACATACAATCTCAGTCTCGGAACGGATTACGATCGTATGTCGAGGTACCACTGTAGAAGATTTATGGTAGGTTCACCAGATGCACGCACAAATAAGGGAGACATCAGACTCATCTGTAGTGTTCTTGCAAGAGAGAATCGATCCTGACGCGCCTTCGTCCAAGAATCATTCTCCCGTTAGACGCATCTCTCTCGCTGTTTATTACATTAGATTTACAACATGCATCTCAGTTCTCAAAACAATTGAAGGTCTGCCGGATCTTCCCAAGGGAGCGGTGTGGACAACAGTGTGAGGAGTCGACAATCTCCATATTCCAGCTGTCCAAGAGGAGTGACCTTCACGTTGTTTAGGCTAACTCAGGAGCGAGCATTTACACGGTTGCAAGCAGATGTACTAAAAAGACTTTTCTAATGTTAATAAGCTAAGTAAAGCAAAGCGTTCTTAATTGCGAGCAGATATATAATAATGTAAGACTATTAAGCTAAGTAAAGCAAAGCATTCTTCATTGCGAGCAAATATATAATAATGTAAGACTAATAACCCTAACATTCCCCGTTATTATATATTTGTACGAAGTCCCATAATTTTTTTTATTCATGACAAATACAAATACACTTGGGGGAAGTCCATTGTCTCGATCTTTACCCGAATTCACCTTACTTGCATATATGGCCTGAAAAAGGAACAACAAAATCATTCTCATCCAACTCATTTTCATAATTTGCATAATCTTGGACATCAATGTTATCACCAGTAGGCTATCTAATAAGCAGATACAATTCTTGCAATTTGGAATTTGTTAGAGCATTTGCACCAACCATAAGTTGGCCTAGCAAAGAGCATAAGCAGGGGATAAGACAATACCCACACATTGTCAAAGTATTAGCCAAAACAGCCATTGATATCACCTCGGTGAAGGCCAATTTTTTACATTTGCCGAAGGTCTTATCCCACCAGTCTGCCAGAAGGTGGACAGTTCCACTCCAGACTGCCTCTTTGTTTCAGGTTCAGGGTCTGCAGGCCTTTATCGGCTCTGGTTAGGGACCCATTGGGGGACGTGTCATTGAGTGCAACATTTTCAAACAATGCATACGCCCCCTGCTCCATCAAGACCACGTCAACCGTCACAAGCATATCAACCGCTTTGCGGTCCTGGAAAGTCATGAGACTGGTGGCTGCCAGCTGTTCCTTCATTGCTGCAAATCCAATTTATTTTCTTTGTTTTGGACATTGTAATGGATGTTGTTCACCCTATTCATATTTTTATTTGGCTTAACTGTTGGATCTAATCGATAAACATTCAATAACTTCGAATTAGAGGAAGCACACAGAGTCGGCCATGATGAGTTTTATCTAGCTTCAGCTGAAGGAGGGAGTCAGAGCAGCCAGCACCAGGAGCGCATCTATCCTCCAGCCTGACTAGTTTGAACTCCCTGCATCCCCCCAACAGGTCGACCAGTTTTATTGACAAAGGTCATGTGACATAGGTACAAACTTTAGGCGGGAAACTGTGAACAAAGAAATGGGTGTGTCATGGTAGATGACGCGCCTCTAAATCATAGGTGTCACGGACGGAAATTTCCGCTAGGTCATGCAAAATTCTATTCTAGTGACTAAAATAAATAAACCAATTGACTAATAAAAAGCATAAGAATACATTCCGTACTCCACATTTCCCCCCTGTAGTTACTTTGAAAGAATTTTCATTAGACATCAATTTATATCCCTCCTATCCAGGTTCTAGAATACAAATATCATCAACAGTTACTTTCAACAGGGTATGGAAAATAATAAAATCACTTGTCAAGGCAGAGGCGAAAAACTCGAGGTATTTAGCGTCATTCGAGAAAAATTCCTCTGCATCCCTCTTAATGAGCGAGCACAATTTTTTAAGTCAAGACAAGTACAATTACCCGGACGGCTCGACAAACTGAGACTCGTCACACTTCGAAAGAGCGCGAGAATCTCCAGTATGGTTTGCCATGCGATGATACTGTATGTCACTGTAAGCTACCAGCGTGTGCTGGATAGTGTTTCAAATCATAACTTTCATACAGGGGATTACACACATAGAAAAAATACAGAACAGTAACAAAATCGTAAGTGAGGGAGTTGCAAATTTAAACAGAATTGACTGGTTTCATCTGGGATGAAGGTGCAGCAGTGTTCTCCCATCATGGCACACTCACCTCCATCCAGTGTTGCAACATCCCTGCAGGCTTTGACAGTTTGGTTAATGAACACTCATGTAACAGTTCAATGTCTTTACACGAAGCATAACTTTATCCACCCCAAGTTGGGAAAGTAGCAACTGTATGATTTTCTGGGGGGCGGACCACAACTTATGGTCACCAGGAACATCACTACCCCAGATTGCATCACGTGGTTTGAATTGCACTGATTTTGCACTGATTTTGATCTCTTATCTCTTACTGTTATGTTCACTCCCCTTAAAAGGAATGCATCTCATCTGCACCACTGCAGATTTAAGTGTAGCGTCTAGACCCAATGAATTCAGGTTGTCAGGATACCTGTGGAAATGGGTATACGGCTACACACAACTTTCATTCGCAACAATCAGTTTCTTCTGGAACACCATGAAATTATACCACACATCTTCTCCATAGTAGTTCTCCAGATTCTTCTTTCCATACCACTTCACTCTCCTCTGTGATAGGAGTATGTCACCATCTTGTTTTCGAACTCAAGTCTCTGTGGGCGGGGCGTTCAGACACGCCCAGGCTGTCACTGACAGTCCAGTCACTGACAGTCCAGTCACTGTGATGTGGGTGGCAACAGCTTTCACTGCGGCTTCTGTGTAGAGGTGCAAAGTCTATGGGAGCTCAAGGTTAAGTGAGGGGTGCTCGTGGCAGGTGAGTAGACGTCAGATGAGTTTCTCACGGACAAGGGTTTTGACACCGTCCGACTTACAGTCTACTCAGAGTCACCTGTGTCTCGAACTACCTTGACCTGAGGTTGGTGAATCGACTTTGACTTTTCAGTGATCTTTGCTGCTGTGGAGGTTGGTGAGTTGGGCCACGAATGGGTCTTCCCATCGTGGAGAGAACCAGGACTTCCTTTTTATGACTCGGATCAGGATCCAGTCACCTGGCTTCACCACCTCCTGCAAGATAGACAAAAGGATCACGGCAGCTTACATGTTCTTTGGACAAGTTTCTCCAAACATTTTACCATCCACTCTGTAAGTAGATCTGCCTCACCCTTAGTATCTTGTCATGGTTCACCTTCTCATAGAGGAAGTTGGAATAGTCTTCCAAGAACTATCTCAAAAGGTGTTAATCTTGAGCTAGTTGGCACTATCTTCAAATATACGTTTTTACCAGTGTTAGGCATTCTGGCCATGGCTTCTTTATCTCTTCCATGGTTTTCTTAAGCCTTGGTTTTATCGTACAATTTGTTTGCTCTACCAGTCCCACACTCTTTTGGACATTGGCCTCGTTTGGGCCTGAGGTCATCTTGCACATTATATCTGTAACAAATTAAACAGTTCCTACAAAAATTTTAAAAGTAGGTATTTCGATGTCCATCATATCTCCCCCCTGTTGAGACATTGGATTGGATTGGATTGGATAACTTTATTCATCCCGTATTCGGGAAATTTCGTTGTTCCAGTGGCAAGAGGGTGAGGATGCAGGAATAGGAAAGGCATTTTAGACATAAATAGATAGGTAATAAGTAGGTCAAGAAATAAATACATGAATAAATATATAATTAAATAAGCGTGTTGCTTAGCACATATATACATACATACATACACATAAATGTACATGCATGCATACGGTAGGTCTTAACACAGCCATTTTTTTTGTTAAAGAGCCTGACAGCTGATGGGAGGAAGGATCTGCGGAAGCGCTCCTTCCTGCAATGAGGGTGCCGCAGTCTATTGCTAAAGGAGCTTCGGAGGGACTCCACAGACTCATGCAGGGGGTGGGAGGTGCTGTCCATGATGGACATCATCCTGGTCAGCATCCTCCGCTCTCCCACTTCCTCCACAGAGTCCAGAGGACAGCCCAGAACAGAGCTGGCCGTCCTGACCAGCTTATTCAGCCTGTTCCTGTCCCTCTCCGTGCTCCCGCATCCCCAACAAAGCACTGCATAAAACACTGTAGAGGCCACCACAGTGTTGTAGAAAGTCCTCAGCAGTGTCCTGCACACTCCAAAGGACCGTAGACTCCTCAGTAGGTAGAGGCGGCTCTGGCCCCTTTTGTACAGGGCATCTGTGTTTGTGGACCAGTCTAGTTTGTTGTTGAGGTGAACACCCAGGTACTTAAAATTCTCCACGATTTCAATGTCTGTACCCTGGATGTTCACCTGAGTGGTCTGTTGAGGATTCCTCCGAAAATCGATGACCATTTCCTTTGTCTTACTGGTGTTGATGTAGAGGTGGTTTTGCCTACACCAGTCAACAAAGGCTGTGATGACTCCCCTGTACTCCAGGTCGTTCCCGTCCGTCACTCGTCCAACAATAGCGGTGTCGTCAGAGAACTTCTGGAGGTGGCAGGTGTCTGTATTATGTTTAAAGTCCGATGTGTAGAGGGAGAAGAGGAGTGGAGAGAGCACTGTGCCTTGTGGGGCCCCCGTGCTGCAAGCTACCACATCAGACGTACAGTCCTGGAGTCTCACATATTGTGGTCTGTCAGTGAGGAAGTCGATGATCCATGCGGCTAGGTGGTTCCTTACTCCAGCCTCTTCCAGTTTCCCTCTCAGTAGAACCGGCTGAATGGTGTTGAACGCACTGGAGAGGTCAAAAAACATCATCTCAGCGTGCTTCCCGCGTTCTCCAGGTGTGAAAGAGACCTGTGCATCAGGTAGGTGGTAGCATCTTCCACACCAATGCCTGGACGATAGGCGAACTGCAGAGGGTGCAGCTCTGCATTCATCAGGGGGCTGAGGTGATTGAGGATGATTCTCTCCAATGTCTTGATCAGGTGAGAGGTTAATGCTACCGGCCTGAAGTGGTTTGGCTCCCTGGGGTACGCAGTCTTAGGAACTGGGACCACGCAGGAAGTTTTCCACAAGGTGGGGACCTTCTGCAGACTGAGGCTGAGGTTGAAAATATGCAGAATCACTATACCAAGCTGATCCGCACACTCTCTCAGTAGTCTGGAGCTGAGGCCGTCTGGACCGGTAGCCTTCCTTGCCTCGATCTTCTTGAGCTGTTTTATCACCTGATCGACAGTAATGCAGAGACCGGTGGAAGAGGGGGAGGAAGAGGAGGAGGAGGAGAACGAGGGGGGAGCGTTGCTTCTGGTCTGGGGGGTCAGGGGAGTGGGGGCAGGACTGAATCTGTTAAAGAACTGATTCAGTTCATTGGCCCACTCCCTGCCGCCAGACTCCGGGTCTCTCTCGCTGTTGCCTCCATGGCCCGAAATAGTCCTCAAGCTCCTCCAGACCTCTTTGGTGTTGCCTCTCTGGAGTTGGTTCTCCAGCTTCCCCCTGTAGATGGTCTTACCCTTCCTTATCTCTCTTTTCAGCTCCTTCTGGACCATTTTCAGTCTCTCTTTCTCCCCAGACCTAAAAGCCCTCTTCTTCTTGTTCAGGAGGGCCCTTAGATCCCTGGTGACCCACGGCTTATTGTTGGAGAAACAACGGACTTTCTTGGAGGGTACAATGTTCTCAACACAGAAGTTAATATAATCTGTGATGCAGTGGGTCAAGCTGTCAATGTCATTACCATGTGAATTGCACAGCACCTCCCAGTCAGTGGTCTCAAAACAGTCCCTCAGTACCATGCTGGTCTCCTCGGTCCATCTTTGTATGATCCTCGTGGTAGGTTTTATTTTCCTCACCATAGGGATGTAGGTGGGGATCAGATGGACCAAGTTGTGGTCTGAGCGGCCCAGTGGGGGGAGGGGGACTGAGCTGTATGCCTCCTTTGTGTTGGCATACAGCAGGTCCAGAGTTTTTTGTTCCCTGGTGTGGCACTTCACAAACTGAGTGAAGGTGGGGTGAGTAGAAGCCAAGGGAGCATGGTTAAAATCACCAGAGATAAGAAGGAGAGACTGGGGGTGTGACGTTTGCAGCAGGACACAGTGGCGTGAAGCAGCTCGCGGGCAACTGTCGCATCGGCCGAGGGACGTATATACGCAGTTATTATGATAACGTGCGAGAACTCCCGGGGGATGTAAAACGGCCTGATGCTAACAGCTACTAGCTCGATATCTCAAGTGCAGAGTTGCTCCTTCACAGTAATGTGCCCGGGGCTGCACCATCTACTATTAATAAAAACAGCTAGTCCCCCCCTTTCTTCCTACCGCTCTCCTCAGCATCTCTGTCCGCCCTCACCAGCTGAAAACCGTCCAAGGAGACGAGAGAGTCCGGAATTAGTTCATTCAGCCAGGTCTCCGTGAAGCACATAATGCAGATATTCCGATATTGTCGTTGTTGTTTGGTCAGCGCCGTTAGCTCTTCCATCTTATTGGGGAGAGATCTTACGTTCCCCATAATAATAGATGGAATGCTGGGTCTGAAGCGTCGCTTTCTCTCCTGACATTTTCGTCCAGCTCTGCATCCTCTTCTCTTCCTCTTTAACTCCGCGGGGAGGTCCAGGTCCAGGTCCAGGGGAATCCAGGTGTTGCGTAGCGCTAACAGCTGATCCTTTGTGTAAGACAGCGGAGGCATGGCTGAGTGGGTCAAAATATAATGTCCAGAATTCCCAAAAGATAAACTAAACTAATAGCTCAAAGACTGCCTCTCGCACAACTTGAGTCTCGGAGTAGAGTCTTGAAAGTAAAGTTTTAAAACATTAAAGTTTGGAATATAATATATAAAGCAAAGTAACAAGTAAAATCTTAAGAGACAATAAAATGTAAAAATAAAGGATAAAAAAGCTCTAAAAAAGCCCTAAAAACACAGACGAGTGAGGGTTTTGGGAGCCACTGCAACTAGCAGCCGCTTTGAACGGCGCCTATGATAAATGACATTGACATTGTCCATGGCTCAATTTTGGAGTACATTTTTTGGTAGGCACTGTAGGCCTTTAGCTGTGTACAGGTCGTCTGCAGACTGTTCTTGAGATCGGCTCAGCCCTTGTTGCTGTGCATACTGTGCAGCAAGTGTCCGCGCTGCCTCCCCAGCTGCCGCACTCTGTCGCTGTCTTCAAAAACGTACTCAACATCTGCAGACAGCTATTAGGTTGGGCTTAATACCCCAATGAACAAAAATCACAACAATCTTACTTATTCCATCACTATGTTTGTGAAAATCTAAATGCCTTATCAGTCAAAATTAAATATGCTAGTTGATATTCTATTTTGATCACTGCTTCCTTGTTAAGATCAAGAACTATATTTGTTTTTTCCTTTCCTACAATTACACAAATTAGCTAATCATACCAAAAATAGGAAAAATACAAAAAGCAAACCAGGCTGCTTTCTCCTCAGGAAAACAGCTTTCCAGTTCTCTGCAACAGTTGCATTCACATCAATTAATATTCAGAATCAAAATGCACACATTTATAATTCTGAAAAGAATTGAACCCACTAAAATGTAACCACCCCTTGTTTGTCAGGGTCAACATTTTTAGCATAACTGTCTTTTAGAGCAATTAAAGCCCATTACTTTTAAAATGCATACTAATCAAGTCCCAATTCAATTAACAATGTGTATCGCGTTGCATATTAACCTCACTTGTTTGAAATTCAAAATATCCCAAACTAGTAGTCTTTTTATCAAATGTAACATTCCATTGTCTTTGGAGTTTGCCAATCATCTCCTATAAAACTTTCTTAATCAATATTTCTCAATAGTCAGGCATAAAATTAAAATCTAGTTACATTTCTATCCATTGTAGTTTCTCTTTTCTCTCTAATTGTTTACTTTAAAAATCTGTAAGAAGGTTTGGTCTCAATTGAAACGCTTTCATCTTTTTTATGGAGACAATAAAACCAATATAAAAAGTTCCTTATGGTTCATCGCATTGCTCCTCGAGCAATAATCTTTCCAATCAATATTGGAGTGCTTGCCATTTCGTTTGATCACGTCAAAAAGTTTATCTTACCTGTCTCCTCAAACGTTTCAACTGAGAGAACCTTCTTACAGTGCAAAGGTGGATCCGCATCCTCCTTTTCAGCTATTTTCATGTCTGCTGGTTGGTCAGGAACACTTGTGTTGAGCACCCAGGCTCCCGGGTTTCGGCACCAGAAAATGTTGGATCTAATCGATAAACATTCAATAACTTCGAATTAGAGGAAGCACACAGAGTCGGCCATGATGAGTTTTATCTAGCTTCAGCTGAAGGAGGGAGTCAGAGCAGCCAGCACCAGGAGCGCATCTATCCTCCAGCCTGACTAGTTTGAACTCCCTGCATCCCCCCAACAGGTCGACCAGTTTTATTGACAAAGGTCATGTGACATAGGTACAAACTTTAGGCGGGAAACTGTGAACGAAGAAATGGGTTTGTCATGGTAGATGACGCGCCCCTAACTCATAGGTGTCACGGACGGAAATTTCCGCTAGGTCATGCAAAATTCTATTCTAGTGACCAAACTAAATAAACCAATTGACTAATAAAAAGCATAAGAATACATTCCGTACTCCACAGTAACCCAAAGAAAAATAGACTCCTACTGCAATTTGGCAAACTAACCCATAAGTCGAATCACCATCCCTCGATGAGGCAACGTCGTCGAGAGAGGCCAGCCGCCGCACCAAAATTCTGAGCCGCCAATTGCATCTACTCCACTCTAAAACAGACACTGGTAAAAGCTGTGAAATCAAAGCACATAGTCCAGTTTCCTTTTTGTTGTTGACAAGAGTTCTATAATATATTTGCACCACTTCAACACCATAAGTTTGTCAACCGCACCCAGATTCAGACCATGCCCTGTAAGGTTCAAACAGGTAAAGTTAGCACAGTGGAAAAATTGGCTTGTCATTTACTGCTTTCGTTACAGGATAGACACCGTTTCAATATTTTTTCATTTTCTTTACAAGTTGGACACTTTTTTTGTAAAAACACTTTCCCCAAAGAATGGTGATTGATGGTGTTGTTATATCCGACCGCATTTTCCCTTGTCTGGTCATTTGTTTTAACCCTTTGTAAGAAGGTATAGTCTCAATTGAAACGTTTTCACCTTTTTTGCATATGGAGACAATAAAACCAACATAAAAGTTCCCTATGGTTTATGGCATTGCTCCCTGAGCAATAATCTTTCCAATCAATATTGGAGTGGTTGCCGTTTCGTTTTATTAGGTCAGAAAGTTTATCTTACCTGTCTCCTCAAACGTTTCAACTGAGAGAACCTTCTTACAGTGCAAAAGGTGGCTCCACATCCCCCTCTCGGCGTGCTAGTGCTTCTTCTTTATACTGCAGGTTGAGCACCCAGGCCCCTGGCACTACCATTGGTCCAGTCCGTTTCCTGTTGAGAAGAACAGTCTCCTTCTGCTAACCCTAATTCAATGCGTTTACTTAAAGATTTTTCTTTTTATGTAGTCAGCCAGATTAGCCTCATCATCAAGTTCCAATCGTGCAGTGAATAATGGTGTTTTGTATTGTCTACTAAATAGGATTTCCATATGTTGTTGTCCGGTTGAACTCGTTATGTAGGCAGTGATTTCATAACGAGATATGGAACCTTTTGTCAAACCAGCCCATTATTTTGTTAATACAATGGGTGCCATTATCACTATAAATCAATGGTTCTTTGGAATTTCAAATCATGCACTGATATGCCGAGCACAGGTTAAGCATGCTCTGCAACCAACTTAACCCTACAAATTGTGTAGTGGCACTGTACCAAGGCCACCATCCCCCCTGTCGAGATATGGGACTTCCCATGACTCAAGCCAGCTTTGTTAAAAGCAGCTCACCCAAGTAAGCTGAGATACCAATTTGTTTTTTGTTTTAGTTTTTTTCCTCAGTGCTCCCAAATATTACACTTCGCAGAGCAGATTATTTTTTTCTCCACATTAAGTTTCACATGTGGAGCACTGCTGCTGCATTCTCGCCAAAATTTTAATTTTACGATTTTTTTTTTTTTTATTATTATTTTTTTTTTCCCAATCTGCCGCCGCCATCGCCGAAAAGGCTTATTGGCGATTTCAGAAATCAATTTCAAACTTCCAAATCCTTTTCCACCTTGATATTTGATTGATAGATTATATCTTGGTGGCCAGCCAATCAAAAACACAAGAAGACAGACAATCATTCATGCTCACACTGAATTTAGTGTTCAACCAGTCCAGCATCCATAATTTTGGTTTGTGGGAGTAGACTGGAGTACCCGGAGAAAACCTACGAATTCTCGAGGACACCAGGAGTACTCCACACTCTGGAAGGTCTGGATCCACCCGGCTTTCATTAGTAGATATTAGAACCGTTAGGTTGATGCGCTAACCACTAGTATTTCTATTTGGGTTGTTTACCCATACATCAGTGGCCCGTAAATTTTCATCACAGGTGGAAACCACCATCCCCAGTGGGGCTTTTTGGTAGTTCACCCCCTTTTGATGCCCTATCAGCAATAATCATTCCAGAAGGAACTAGGTAATTAATGTATTAGATATGGGTGCCACACATCTACAAATAGAAACTTGTTTTGGAAGTTCAATTGCCGCTGTTCGTCATCCTAGCCAGTCAGCATGAGCGACTGCCATGCGAGTGGCTGTGATTAACTCTTTGTTTGCCAATAATGCAATAACAAAAAAGCTGTGACACATTGAAATACACACGCACCCCCACAACTGTATATTAACTGTTTGTAAAAAACTTAACCTCCATGTTTTGCATTAAGTTATACACTTCCGTTAATGCTATTCAGTTTAGCTGTTTGTACGTAGAATTGAGGTGGCAATAGTTTTGCCCCTAAAGTTTGTTTTAGTAGCCTTCAATGTATCTCCGTTCGAGTTTTGCGCATTCCATTTATTCCTAGACAACCCATCTACTTAAAGCAGGGGTCTCGAACTCAATTTACCTGGGGGCCGCTAGAGGCCGAGTCTGGGTGAGACTGGGCCGCATCAGGATTTCCACAAGAAAAGCACTGATAAAACTTTCCAACGTTATCAAATATCTTTATTTTTTAACAAAAAATAATGAATGTAATTGGCCATTTTGAATTTCTTTACGTCTTATAACCATCATATTTCCGCTAGCGGATGGGATCAAAGCCAGGCCAAGCTGCAATAGGCCATCTCACCCGAGTAAATTGACAGTATATTCAGTTACTGCTAACACAGACATTTTACACGCCTCTCCATTCAGATCTCTTATCCAAACCAGAATTGTTTCCGAAACGGCGGTATCCTGACCACCTGCCGTTGTCACAAAGACCCTCCGCCTTGTATGGCTAGCACCTGGAATATCCATTTTACTTGCCGTTTTACAAGCTCCAGTGTCACACAAAATTCCAACTGAATTCCTTTCACGCAAAATGTGATCTCAGGTTTAACCCAATCAAATGCCTGTATTTCCCCTAAATTTAGCTCAACATCTTCATATTTAAAGTCCTCATTCAATTCATTTTGAGCAGGCATGCCGTCTAGCCATGCCGATTGGGCCTTGTATTTAGAGGCCCTGTTATTTGGGCAATCACACGATATATGCCCAATTTTTCTACAAATCCAGCACGCATCATTTTTTAAACTCGATTTCTGTTTAATTTCCTCATTTTTTCTCTCCCAATCTCTTGGCTAACACTCTACGGTCCCCAAACTTTTTCCTGTGAGGGCCACATAACCTTTCCCTTCTCTGATGGGGGGCCGGTGTCAGTTTGTAACAGAAAAAGTGTGACGATCGTAGGGGAGCTCAAAAAATGTTATTGTTTTCCAGAAAGCCACACAACCAAATAACCCTTTCCAGGTTCTTTACAGAAAAAAAGTCAGGAAACAAATAATAACACTATTAATGAAATAAATAATAACTAAATAACCCTCTCTGAGTTCTTCACAGAAAAAAACAGGGAATAAATAACACTATTTATGAAATAAATAATAACTAAATAACTCTCTCTGGGTTCTTCATAGAAAAAAAAAGCCATGGAACATTAACTTTCTGTTGTGCCATGCACAATCTTCTCCCTTTGCTCTGAAGTTTATGCACGACACCACAACCGTCATTACAGAATCCCACGTCAACATTTTGCAGCACAGTGCTTGCTGGTGAATTTGGCAGTGGACTCGTAGCGGGGCGATGAGACCCCTTTTTTCCAACTCCCGGTTCATGCGTCCCATTATTAGACCGCGAGTTTCAGCCACCATGCTAGGAGCCCCGTCAGTCATGATGCTAGCTAGCTTTAACCAGTCCAGGTCCAACTTCTCCATGGTTTGGCACACTTTGTCAAAAATATCCTCTCCTGTTGTAGTCCATTTGAGACTTTGGAGGGCTGCCAGATCCTTGCAAATCTCAAAGTTTGCGCTAACTCCACGAATAAAAATGAGCAGTTGCGCTGTGTCTTGCACGTCCGTGCTTTCATCCAGTGCTAATGAAAAAAAGTCAAATTCTTTCGTCTTCTGCTGCAGCTGGGCATATACATTACTCCCGATTTCTTCAACGCGTCTGGCGATTGTACTCGCCGACAGACTTACGGCATTAAATGCATCTTTCTTCTCGGGACACACTTCCTCCACGACAACATCCATACATTTCTTAAAAAACTCTCCGTCAGTGAAAGGCTTACCGTTGCTTGCTATCAGTTTAGCAACCCGAAAGCTGGCCCGAACGGATGCCTGGTTCAGCTGAGCTTGGCGTAGAAATGTAGTCTGCTGAGATAATATTCCAACTTTTAGCTTTGAGAGTTTGTCTGCTCGTATTTGGCCTTGCACGCTATCGTACTTGTCTTTGTGACGGGATTCATAGTGCCGGCGAAGATTGTATTCTTTGAATACTGCCACCGTCTCTTGACAGATGAGAAAAACAGCCTTTTCTTTGCATTTAACAAAAAAATAATCGTTTGTCCACTGCAGGTTAAATACTCTGCATTCTGAATCAATTTTTCTCTTAACTAACCTTTTCGCCATTATTCCGTTCGCAAACAGGTTCCGGTTGCACAGTTTTTATATGCTTGAATAGCATCGCAATAGTGATGGCCCCAGGGCTCCGCCCTCACCTGCGATCGTCCAGATGTCTCGCTAACACTCTGCTCACGCATGCAACGGTGGAATGCCCGCATGCATCAAAGGCAAACACTCTCCCCGCGCGTGTCACCAAAGGAGCAATGCGAAGGCCCGCTTCACTGGGATGATTTGTGGGCTCAGCAGGGGTGCAATGACCAAACACAAGATTAAAACGTCCCAGTCTTCAAGGCCAAATAGGAAAATAAATCCGATAGCGTCTCTGGTATTGTTCAGAGGGCCGGTCCAAATGTGCCGGCGGGCTGCATCCCCCCCCAAAAAAACGATAGCGTCTCTGGTATTGTTCAGAAGGCCGGTCCAAATGTGCCGGCGGGCCGGATCCGGCCCGCGGGCCGTAGTTTGGTGACCCCTGCTCTACGCTCTCGCCACCTATCTCGGTAAAAAAATTCTCCTTCAGCCGAGGAGGCCCAGCTATTCTTTTTTTTTTACACACAACGGACCCGTCTTATCACCCTCCTTTCTGTGGAACAAAATAACATGTTCTGCTTGTCCAGCTCACTCCGCTCAACTTTCTTTGCATTTCCATTGCACCTTATTTTGCCATCAAAAAAACAATCTTCAAATTTCCATTGCAATTTTTTTTTGCCATCAAGAATCAATAATTGGTATCATCATATCCATCCTTCTCCATTTTATATAGATTACCCCTACGCCTAGTGCGTATTTTATCCTGCAGGTCTACTATTTTATGCATATTAAGCTGGCCAGCAAACCCATATTTGTTTATCCATAAGTTTAGGTGTTTGACCCTTGTAGCGCTTTGATTTTCAACAAATTTCCAATCATTACACGGCAGACGCTGTTTTGGATCGTCTTCACTAGCCGCCTTATTATTCGAGCTCCCAATTTTGAAATGAGTTGGTGTGCAATTAGGGAGTGATTTTTTCTTCCGCCTTCGTTTGTTTTCCTTGGGTTACCACTACACACGCAACATACAAGTATACCCTCCCTGGTATACTTTCGGAGTTTAAGTACCTACCAGACCACACTACAGGACACCAACGCCATACGTTTTATAGACTCATGCTCTGTCTCTCACCTGTTAGGGACTAGTATTCACAGGGTTTTAATGTCGCCGTCCCCAGGACGCAAGTCCACTTCTCAAAATGGACCATCACATGCAATGCTCTTTCCCCGCATTTGCCAACCGTCAACAAATGCAAACAGTCATGTGGGCTCACCAGAGATGTCTTCAGATGTCTCTTTTAGCAGGATTAGTTTTCAACTGTCGTGAATCCAGGCGCTCCGCCGAAAATCCCTCCCCCAAAGGGTTTTAGACGCCGTGGCCCCAGATGTCGACCAAGCGCGCCCAGACTCCTTCGGTATGTTGACCCCCAGGCTCGAAGGACCAAAATGATAGGTTCACCAATAGGCATTCCCAGATGCACGCACAAATAAGGGAGACATCAGACTCATCTGTAGTGTTCTTGCAAGAGAGAATCGATCCTGACGCGCCTTCGTCCAAGAATCATTCTCCCATTAGACGCATCTCTCTCGCTGTTCATTACATTAGATTTGCAACATGCATCTCAGCTCTCAAAACAATCTTCCCAAGGGAGCGGTGTGGACAACAGTGTGAGGAGTCAACAGTCTCCATATTCCAGCTGTCCAAGAGGAGTGACCTTCACGTTGTTTAGGTTAACTCAGGAGCGAGCATTTACACGGTTGCAAGCAGATGTACTAAAATGACTTTTCTAATGTTAATAAGCTAAGTAAAGCAAAGCGTTCTTCATTGCGAGCAAATATATAATAATGTAAGACTAATAAGCTAAGTAAAGCGAAGCGTTCTTCATTGCGAGCAAATATATAATAATGTAAGACTAATAAGCTAAGTAAAGCAAAGTGTTCTTCATTGCGAGCAAATATATAATAATGTTAGACTAATAACCCTTACAGTTTAGTTCTCAAAACAGATGAAGGTCCACCGGATCTTCTCCATATTCCAGCTGTCCAAGAGGAGTGACCTTCTTGTTGTTTAGGCTAACTCAGGACCAAGCATTTGCACGGTTGCAAGCAGATGTACTCTACTTTTCTAATGTTAATAAGCTAAGTGAAGCAAAGCGTTCTTCATTGCAAGCAAATATATAATATTGTAAGACTAATAATCCTAACATTCTAAGTGAAGCAAAGCGTTCTTCATTGCAAGCAAATATATAATATAACCCAAACATTCTAAGTAAAGCAAAGTGTTCTTCATTGCAAGCAAATATATAAAAATGTAAGACTAATAACCCTAAAATTATCCCTGCGATTGTGTCGGTGACTGCCAGTTAATAGTGCGCCACAGTGGCAAAGTAAGGCTAAAGACTGCTTTATTTTTCCCATTTTGTTTCTGTAGTTTATTTTCATTGGATTCCACACTCTTTTCTCATAAGAAATTGGAAATTCATTATTTCCATGCTTGCAGCTATCAGCATTATGTCATAAAACCAGAAAGTTCAACCTCGTGTTTAATAACCATTGTAGACTGGTAAGATAATCTTCACCCTGTATGTGCAAAATGGCGTTTATAAATCTCCCGGTGTAAGCCTGCGGGTCAAATGAGTGAGGCTCGATGCGAGAACTGTAGCGCTCAAAGCGAAGGTGATGACTACAAGGGGTGATGCTGTAATGCCACCCCTCTCCACAACTTATGCATTCAGTATCAATAATGTAACCTCTGCCAAAAGCATACAGACAATATAATGGAAACATTTGTTATTACAGTCCAAATGGATGTTTCTTCATTTTTTTGTGTCATTTTATGCCATGTTTATGGTTCAGCACTCTTTTCCCATAAATCTATAATCCACGAAAAAATTTGATATTCACATTATTCTATGTGCTCTACCGATTACGTATTTAGTAAAGAAATAAAATGGGAGATGGTGAGTAGTACTATGAGGCAAAATAACCTTTCCATCAGCGGGCTGCTCATAAATATTATAATTATGTTTTAGAATAAGTGCTGGTGCTGATGGCAGTTGTGTTCATTGATTGACTTTGACGGAATGCTGTCTCACCTTTTTGAATGAGCGAAAATCCAGGAAGAAGGAAAGATGCCATTTGTGATTTCAGGCGATTCCTTGAGGCATCTTGGCTCAAAAGACAGCAAAATAACTCAGCCCCTGTCATCAATTCTAGCAATCTGAGGCTTGCTAAGGAAAAGATGAGTGTCCGGTCGCAAGGCTCCAATTTTAATGTGGCTTCAATTTGCACTGAGAGCCCCTGAAGTGTCTGGAAGCCTCGGGCCTAAGTGATTCCTTAAATGAAGTGCAATCACCTAATAGCCACGCAATTCGCGCCATTCCACATGCCGTTGGCCCAATCAGAACCCCACTGGCTAGAGTTTTTAAACGCTTTTCTTTACCTGAAAGCTTTCCAAGTTATCCAACATGATTTACTCACGGCTCAATCAGCATTGGCAGCATTTCTGACTCACTAATCTGGTCTAATTTGTTAAACTCAACTCTTGAGGTGGATTTATCTGTAGCAAATTAAATGACATTAGTGTTGGGCACGTAGAAAATGAGCAGATTTGGCTGATTAAAAATAACTATATCTAGGCGCAAAGGAGAGAAAGTCAAACTCAATTTTGAGAGAAAAATCACTTGAAGCGGTGGATGTGACTAACTTCTCCATTCCATTTTTGATGCTCTTTGAAATCTATCCATATTTAAATCTTTGCACATTCTAATGCGCTCACTCTCCAGATTTCAACCTGATGACTTTTAATCAAACGTGTCTCAAAGCAACCTTTGTTTGCAGCCACCAGCAAATATAGAATCCAATTAAATTGAGATTTTATGCCGTTAAATGCATCTTTACAAATCATGTTGGAATGAAGCGGTGGCTTCTCGTCTGAGATCTTTTAAGGCTCCGGTGTCAATCATTTTTGTACCATGACTAGGCCTCGAGATGTTTATCTATTATACATATCAGTTTGACACATAGATATTTCTTATTCGTGACTCATGTATCCATCTTGCATGCGAATTACAGCCTTGCATAAGGTAACCAAAAGGCTACTGGCCCCTTTTGGCGTGACCCACTGTCAAAGTTACGAAATAACCATCACATTAATCTATCTAAAACTGCTTCAATTAAACACTGTATTGGGGGGTTTGTTGGCGAGCTTTTGTTATATATTGCACCGTTTGTGTGCATAATGCCCTCAAACATAGACATAAGACAAAGACCAGTCACCATTGGGAAATGTTCAGGGATACATCAGTTAAGTTCCTTGACAGACCCGCACCTTGGATAGGATGTGTTCGGTTGCTTTTATTGTGTACAGCGTTCAAATTTGTCATATCCGAGTATATTTACAGCTTCACCCTTGGTTTGAATGTGGGGATTTCTCGGCCTGTCCTCTCCATTGTAAGTTATTGAGAAAGTGTGCCGCCCTCAATTGTAAATCATTGCTTTTAACTCTTACACTCATTATAATATGCCGTGAATTTAATTTAGTTCGTCACTTGGAGACATCCAATCCATTTGAACTGGGAGGGCTGGCAGCGAATGAACATTCACTCCCAGTTCTAATGGATTGGACGTCTAACCCTGTCAGTGATACAAGATGAGACGAATAAACAGTAAAATCCTTTGCTCATATTTGCTGTGAAAAGAAATGACAGTTAATCACCCAGATGTAAATTTGACAGGGTTCGTTATTAACTTTTAATCTACATGCTAAATTATCTCTCAGAAGACTCATAAAAATCCAATCATTGTCGGCACTGCCCAACTATGGCAATCATCTGCATTTGACTCGAGTTTTCAGACGCCGCTGCAACAAAATTTGGAAATCGATGTTTCAAACCAAGCAGGTCGTTTGAGCTATTGAGCCCTCACGTTATCTAATCGCTCATTGCGGGGGCATATCTAAGTGGAATCAAAAATCTTTGCAGCTCCGGCAATACCTCAAACATTAGGATTCTGCATGGAAGGGCCCTCAGCCCACTGGTAATGTGCTAACAATTGAGATCTTAAGTGTCCTTTCACACTTAAATCAAATTGATAAGGCTGTCCGACTACAGGTGCAATCTGGCTGTCCTCAGTCGTCGGAACCTTCATCTCGCCCGTCTCTGATGGCGTGTCTCTTCTATTCTGTTCCGATGACTCAATTAAACTTTAATTCTTTGAATGGATTTTAGCCGTTGGGAGGGATTCAACCGTACAATGAACTTGAATAACGTCATCATATTTGGATATGATAACATAGTCTCCCCAGCGTGTCCGAGGTGCCCCAGCAGCCTCCTCCCGGTGGCATGTACCCGGAACACCTCCTAAGGGAGGCGTCCAAGGAGCATTCTGATCAGATACCCGGACCAACTCATCTGGCTCCTCTCAATCCGGAGGAGCAGCGGCTCTACTCCAAGCCCTCCCGGATGACCCAGCTTGTCTAAGGGAGAGTCCAGGCATCTTGCGCAGGAAACTCATTTCAGCCGCTTGTATCTCGTTCTTCCGGTCACGACCCACTGCTCGTGACCATATATGACGGTGGGAACGTAGACCGACCAGTAAATAGAGAGCTTTGCCTTTTGCCTCAGGTCCTTCTTCACCACGACGGAGAGTCCGTAGCACTGCAGACGCTGCACCGATCCACCTGTCGAGCTCCCGCTCCATTCTTCCCTCCCTAGTGAACAAGACCCCAAGATACTTCAACTCCACCTGGGGAAGGACCTGGTCCCTGAGAGCTGGAGATCATGGCCTGATGAAGCCAACAGAACCACATCATCTGCAAAAAGCAAGGATGCAATACAGAGGCCACCAAACTGGACCCCCTCAACGGCACAGCTGCACCTAGATATTCAGTCCATAAAAGTTATGAACAGAATTAGTGACATAGGGCAGCCCTGGTGGAGTCCAACTTATTTCTTCTTTCAAATTGAATAATTGTATATTTTGCATTTTTAAAGACAGGCATATTAACTTCCTTATGTTATTGAACCTAATAATGTGCTTTTGATTCATACAGTATTTCAGAAACACCACTGATTTTTCCTTCAATGTAACACATTTGTACTCCCTATCAAAACAATGAATATGGAGGTGAAAATAGCTTATATGCGAGAAATTGTAAAATTCTTAAATTTAAAGGCAATTTTCAGGGTGCGGTTTATACACGCTGGCATCTTATATGCGAATAAATACGGTACTGCCGGCTACGTGGACCAGACTCTGACACTGGTCATTTAGGGACTGGTCACCGCGTATCAGCGGTTCCGGAACCCCATACTCCTGCAAGATGTGTTCCTGTTTACACGTCACTGGAAGTCAGTGGCGGGCTGTGCATTTCACACCTAGGCCTTCAGTAGTGCTACGTATGAATCAATCCAACCTTCAATAAGTATTTTATAGCTATAAAACCTTTACTGCAGCTACTGCTGCGACACATAAAAAAGAATCAAAAATAACCTCAAAAATTGAAATAATATTTAGGAAAATAGACACATTTTACTCACCAAAACATATTTTTATTAATACACAAAATCCATCCTCCTTTCTTTCCTCAAGAAGATTTCAATTACTCTGTCGTACAGATTACCCGTGCGTTTCAGGTCCATGAAGAAGTTCTTTTCTATCGCCATCAAAGCTAATGCTGAATGTTGAGTCTGTCCTGTTGTATTTCTGGCATAAGTTTTTATTCTATTTAGGGCTGAAAATGTCTGTTCGACAGAAGCAGTGGACACGGGGATGGTCACTGCCAAACAGACTAATGTGTACAGCCGCCCCGTGCTCTCACTCAGATTTTTCTGCTGAAGGAAGTCAAGTACCGTAATTACTCGAATATAACACGCATATTTTTGCTATATAATTAATTCCAATAGTTGGGGGTGCGTGTTATAATCAATAACTAAAATAAATTACAAATTTTCGATCGAAAAAAGCATTGTCAAACTCACTTTGACGCACGGACATTGTGCAATTTCCAACTTTGAATTCAAAATACACGCATATTAAAGATCGTCAAGCCTCACAAACATCACAATCCTGCATTAATAAGCTGGAAAGTAGAATACTACATTGTAGTGTAGTACGTACTTGTATTTAGAAATATGTCCAGCGGGGGGCAGTACATTCCCTTGTTACATGTGATAGTCTTTTCCATTGTGCATATCTTCAAATCATTTATTTATTCAATTTGTATGTTCCTTTTCTTGTTTGAGAATGACAATAGATATTTGAATTAAAACATGGTATTGTCAATTGAAATGTAGTCAATGTTCAAGGAAGTCTAAAAGGTATTGCAACATAACATGTCTACATGATATGTTTGTCCACTCTGTGTATCATCTATTGCCCTAAAATTCAAACGCATAACTCCACCAACTGCACGACACTCGACACGCTCGTACCTGAAGATTTCTCTATCCGGTTTTGAACAAAACAATCGTGAAACGAAGAAAAAAAGGTAAGATTTCTGATTTTCGTCAGCGGGAAATTTTAGGTGCGCACTATATTCGAGTACTGCGTTTTTCCAGATTTTTTTGGCCCAAAATTACCTGCGTGTTATTTTCGAGTGCGCGTTATATTCGAGTAATTACGGTAGATCAGTGGGAGATTTTCCTGCAAAATCATCCATGGCATACATTACAATCAGTTCTGTTCTTAGCCGAGGCAGATTGAAAACTGCTCCGTGGCTCTGCGTTAAGCTGGAGAAGACTGCATGTGGGAAAGTTTTCTGGTATTCCCTAAACTTCTGCGGGTCGAGAAGGGAGAGAAACATCAGTCTTTGGTGGTCTTGAAATCTGGTCCGTGTCTGGCAAATAATATTGTCCTGAATCCTGTCGTGGAGTTGGTGGTAGTGCGCGCGAGAATCCTGCGATTGACCTCTTCGTGCGCTTGGAGCACCCGCACTGGGTTCGGTGGCCTCGTAGATTTCCTCATATCGGCTCCTCCCGCGTTCAACTGTATCACAAAACTCCTTTACTCTTGCAAGACAAAACTGTACATCCAGTTTGTTGTTCTGTAGTATTGAAAAAAGCACGTTGGAATGCTCAAAATGCCATTAAATGAGTGAAGCGAAAAAACAATTCTAAATCATCCAGACGTGCTTTAAATCCATCAGCACACCGCACAGGCTACTCGTTGTACTCGTCATGATGCTCCAGGATGTGATGAAACAGTTCCTTTAGAGCAGCTCTCTTCTCAAATACTGTATTGACCACTCTGGATGTGTATTGCCACCGTGTTGGTGCCACACGAGACAGACGCCGATGGCAGATTTCGTCCAGCAGCTGTGTGCATTGTGGTGATCTCGGAAAAAATGCAGCAAAGCCATTAAGGTGAGCAAAAAATATCTTGTATTATTTAAGCTTTGAGGCCCCCTGAGTCAGTACTAAATTGAGCTGATGTGCATAGCAGTGTATGAATAAAGCTAACGGTGCTCTCTCCTTAACTTTAGCCTGCACCCCATTTAATCCAGAAGATATGACAGCTGCACCGTCATAACACTGTGCCACAACTTTACCCAGACACTCATTTTCCACCAAAAATTGAATGATTGCACCATTACAGAGACAAATAGTACTTTTTTAAAATTTCCTTTCTGATCTCTTCCTCCATCACTTCAGCAATAGCAGTGATCAGGTCGTTTTGTATTTTGCCCGACGTGCCACTAAACACTTTATTAGTGGACAGGTGGTAATGTAAATCTGTGTTTCTCTCAGCAATTAGAGAAAGAAGTTCCACATAATTTCCTTTGTTGGGGATGCAGCGCTTTCATCGTGTCCCCGAAATGAAAGTTCCTGCTTGCCCCCCAAAAATGACACAGTCTATCAAACCTTTTAAGATTTCCCTATTTTTCTTTACCTATTCGTTGTGGCACACTATTTTGAAAATATTGTCGCGGATGCATTGATTCTCACTTTAGAACAGTGGTCTCAAACCGGTCCTTAAAGGGCCGCAGTGGGTGCAGGTTTTTATTCCAACTCAACAAGAGGATACCTTTTGCAAGTGTAATCAGTTAATCAGTTGATTGCAGCCAGGTGCTACTTATTTTAGAAGACACCTGATTGGTTAAAATGTCGGCACTGGATCGGTTGGAACAAAAACCAGGACCCACTGCGGCCCTCGGCGGAATCGGTTTGAGACACCTGCTTTAGAACATTGCTACCCTCACTGGGCTCTCATTTCATCGCTCTCATTCTATCTCATATAATAACAATAAAAACATTCAATTCAATTCAATTGGCTGTCTCACAACAACCGCTATCCATGTTTCAAGATTCTCTCCTACATACCTGTCCACCGTGACGAAATGCTCCCCTTACTAATGATTGCAATTCCCCTCATTATTGATTAAAAACCGTACAAATGCAACGTGGCACATATTTCCACACACACACGCGCACGCACGCACGCACGCATGGACGCATGCACACACACAAGGCATAGGTAAAAGACTAAAATGTGGTAAAAAGTGAATGGCTTTTGGCCCTGGTAGAACAGGCTCTTGCCACCATTTGGCGGACAATCACGGGTATTACGTCTCCCATAATAAAGGCAGCGGAGGGAACTATTTCAGCGGTGCAGAGCACATTTTCATATGCTTTATTTATTTTAAGATATTAATAAATACATTCCTTATAATTTTCTCAAATTTTTGTGTGGTTCCTCACATCTTTCATACAAAATTGGAACACTTTGACCAATTTTAAAGGGTTTAGTTGGTAGTTGTGTGAGGACCGTGGAAAGATTTAGAGAATTTACATAAAGTACAGTCATACCTTGAGATACGTGCTTAATGCGTTCCGGGACTGAGCTTGTATATCGATTTACGTGTATCTCAAATGAACGTTTCCCATAGAAATGAACTAAATACAAATTAATTCGTACCCACCCTTTCAAAAAAACAACAAAAACAGTATATTATAATGGCAAACATATTTTTATTGGTTGTAATTCACCATCTACTAACAGAGTAACAAATAACTAGTGGTTATGATGTTAAATAATAAAATAAGGCATTTTTCAATACAACGAGGAGTTCGCGGATGGGAGAGAGAGAGAGAGAGAGAGAGAGAGAGAGAGAGAGAGAGAGAGAGAGAGAGAGAGAGAGAGAGAGAGAGAGAGAGAGAGAGAGAGAGAGCGAGCGAGAGAGAGAGAGAGACTTTACGGATGCACTCGTAACATAACATAAATGTAACTTAAATGAACTTAGTTTCCTATACGCACACTTTAAAAAAGTTTAAATCTTACGTTACACTAAATTTAAACCTTCTTGTGCAATAACCAAGGCAAAGAGATTTATGTAATGGCTTTCGACAGCGAACTTCCTGCTTCTCCAGCCGATTTGGCGAGCCAGCTCAGTCACTCGTACACTATACATGTTTTTCCATTATTTGTGCTCAATATCGATTGTCATCATACGTCTTTTCTTCGCACTACCCTGCATTGCACCTGCTTGCTTTGGACCCAGTGTGTTTCCCTTAGTTCTGCACTAACGCAAAAAAAACACTGAGAAAATGCAATGCTCCGCCCAGTGCTCATAGAGATCTTTGCACGAGGGAGATGCGCCGAGAAAGACAGTGCGCTAAAATCATAAGCAGCCTCTCGCGGCCTGGCCACCTGCCTGTCTCGAATGCTCGTATCTCAAAGTAAATATTTCCTCAGAATTTTACTCGTATCTCAAATTCCATGTATGTCGGGGCACTCGTATATCAAGGTATTACTGTACACCTCTACTTACGAAATGCTCAATTTACGAAAAAGGTTCTGGAACCAATTAATTTTGTAATTAGAGGTACAACTGTAATTCACTCATCTTTCGCTTTGGGGAAACTGGCCTCCGCAGCCCACATTGGAACCCAAAAGGAATTAGCGTGTTCACCTTTTAGATTTGATAAGCTTCCTCTCTTGAGGTCTGCCTTGACCTACCAGTGGTATTGATAAGAGGATCTATTATTTATAAGATGTTTTAATAAGTACGCCCCTGTGAGTTTAACAGGCTCTTACAGGGGATCAGATGGAGTGTCACTGATGCTAAACAGAACTTTGTAGTTGCTTCCCATGGATCACAAAGGATGTGTGGCTTTCCATTGCAAGCGTCAATCACACTATTTTTTTATCCCTCAAAAAACTTTTGCGGAGTTGCCATCTAATCTTCTCCCCCAAATGAGTAATCATGATTGTGTGTTGTGGAAGATCCCACCAAGCTGGCAGGACTTTACTTGAAAGGCATTTTTATGATGGGTTCGTGGTTTTCAGTTGCAGGCTAAACATGAGGTCATGGGAGAGAACATGTGGTCCAGGTTGAAAGGGGAGACCAGTTGGCATTGTGCATCCAAATGACATCCAAAAGAGAAAAACAAATGTAGTGCTTTTTTGCCAGCTTGTTTTCTCAGGCAAACAATGGTTGTGTCACAAGAAGCCAGTCAAAGGAATAAGCCACTTGATCCGTCAGCACGAAAGTGGGCGGCAAGTGTATGTGTTTGTATGTGTCACAGCAGTGACAACGCCTAACTGCTAGACTGCAAAAGAGTTAAAGTTTGCTCTCTGCAAAGCCGCAATACCTCAATCGTGTCATCGGCTTTGCTCCGTGCTTGCCTTCCGTCTCCTTTGGCAGCTGCCTCGTCTCCTGGTCAATCTGTTTGTTCCAGGGTTGACGCCTGACGTGGTTTAACGCAATGGCAGGTCAGCCAGGTCCACCATCACCCTGGAAATGGCTCTGCCGGCCAATTGACCTGTCTTCTGGCTATTACGCCCACTCGAAACGGAAAGCATCCATTCCATTATTTATGGTTTACAAGAAAAGTAATGCGCAGAACAAGTCCAAACATTCCTTTTTTCTTTCCTTCGTAAAATAGAAAAAGCGCATATTGATGTGTTCATTGTTGTCTAGGAGGGGCATTTTGAGCCGTTTGGCGAATGGCCGTATATGGACGTTTTTTTGCCTTCATCGCGACATCATCGCGTCATTTTACCAAGGAATTCACTTCCCTGGGCTCGGTTCTAGTGTCCAAAGAGCTCCAGTATTTGTATTTAATCATTAAATGCTGTTTTCGGCTGGATTTGACCGAATTTGAGAGCATTTTGAGCCGTTTGGCGAATGGACGTATATGGACGTTTTTTGCCTTCATCGTGACATCATCGCGACATTTTACCAAGGAATTCACTTCCTTGAGCTCGGTTCTAGTGTCCAAAGAGCTCCAGTATTTGTATTTAATCATTAAATGCTGTTTTTCGGCTGGATTTAACCCGATTGCTGTCATTTTACGGCTTGGTTCTGCTACATCTGCCCGCCCAAGAGTGCTTATTCCTGGGCTGCCATGCCCGCCCAAGAGTGCTTATTCCTGGGCTGCAATGCCCGCCCAGGACTGCTTATTGCCGGGCTGCCATTGACGGTAGACTAATAAATTGAGAGTGATGAGCGGCAAAGGGAAATGAATCATTGATTTCTACTATAATTTGGACAACGCCGGCGGCGGGCCAGATTAAAAATCCTAATGGGCCGTATATGGCCCACGGGCCGAGGTTGAAAAACTACACACACGATCCGGGGGCGGGGCGAGCGGGCGAATCCCGTTTTGGCGAAACCTCCGTCCGGCCAAACGTCCATTCGGTGACCTGCCCATCTGTCAAACGTCCGTCGGCGAAACGTCTTTCGGCGAATCATCCGGTCACGCCTATGTGGTATAGAGATGCAGGAAGACGAGGATGGTTTGACTGTGTGCGAGACTCAAACACAATTGCCCCGGCTGTGCAATTCTGACATGTTACAAAACCTGTCCACGTTAATGCAACATCTAAACAAACAGCAGGAGTCTGACGTGGTTCATTTAATTTCTGAATTCCCAACTTTATTTGGTGATGTTCTCACCCGCACTACCATTTCGGAAAAAGATATTGATGTAGGCGGGGCACGTCCCATTAAGCAGCATCCGTACAGGGTTAATTTTGAAAAGAGGAAACTAATGGAGAAAGAGGTTGCCTATCTTGTAGACAACGATCTAGCTCACCCTAGTTCCAGTGCGTGGAGCTCTCCATGTTTACTAGTACCAAAGCCAGATTGTATTGTGAGATTTTGTACCGACTATAGACGGGTGAACAAAGTGTCTGCTCCAGACTCATTTCCTATGCCAAGAGTAGACGACTGTATTGAAATATAATAATGATAACCCTAACACCGTCTTGGGTTTAGGAGGTGAGTTGTATCAGGATTGTGTTGGTTGGTTGAGGCAGATTGGTGGTTCAATCTCCTCAACAGGTTGACTCTTGAGGGGGAACCTTAGTTAGACTAAACACCAAAACGCCTTAGACCTTGGACTGCTTGGAGTGGACTAAACAAAGAAGATTGTCTTTTCTCTTTATTTGTGCGTGCATTTGGGAATGCCTATAGGTGAACCTATCATGTTCGATCCCGATAGTGGTTTGTTGAAAACCGTTTGAAACAGACCTCTAACTCAATCTTTCTTAACCACTGTGCCGAGTGAAATTACAAATAAATCGTAAAATGTAATAATCCAAGAAAAAACATTAAAAGTATGTGTTAGGGTTATTGGTCTTACATTTTATACATTTGCTTGCAATGAAGAAAGTGCTTTGCTTACTACATCTAAAATGCCTTCTTGCAACAAAATAAATGCTTTGGTCCTTAATTAGACTAAACCAGTGGCGGGCCGTCAGGGCCTTCAAGGCCTTCTCTGCTGGCCTAAGAAATATCTGAATCATATTATATTTTGTCCATCAATACTTATTATTCCAAATGGTCTGTTAGCTTCCTTTCATTGCTTTTCCCCCTGGTATCACTGCTTCCAGATGTATGTTTTCATATTGAAGCATTTAACCAATCACATTTCAGCCATTATTTGTTGCCAGATCAGATCTGCCTCAAAGCCTTCACAATCAGTTCTGCGGGCTCTGCTGCATTAAACAAGACTTGCTTTTAACCAATCAGATTTCGAGTTGGCAACCCCACAATACTTTTTCGCAGCCATTGGCATTTTGCTGGCTGGGATACGTCATTGCTTTCACCAACTATGATTGGCTAGTAGGCGGGCCAAAGCCATAGTGAGGCAGCCAGAGATCGCAAACTCCACCCACAATGGCCGACCCAAAAACAAATGGATTTGGTTGCAGATTTGCTCACAAAGCTATTTTCCAGACAGACTTTTCCAGAAAAAAATGGACATCATTAAGAAAGGGCGGTCAACTCCGAAGCTAGCACGCCAGTTACAGCCGGAAAAAGGGTGTGTGCGCCACTTTCAGTGCGCTAACTTAGCTGCACAAGCAAATATATTGTTGTGTTGATTTAAAGCCGTTTTCAAGACGGACTATGCCAGAAATATGACAGGACAGGCTCGACTTTCATCATTAGCTTCGATGGCGATAGAAAAGAAGGAAGAAAGAAAGGAGGATGGATATTGTGTACAGTTGAAAAGGATTTTTGGTGAGTATAATATGGCTATATTCCTAAATAATATTTCAATTGTGGGCCCGGTTCTGATATCTGAAAAGCTCCAGTGTTTGTATTTAATCACAAAATGCTGCTAGGAAGTGGATTTTACCCCATTTTACCCCAGTTTATTTTTTGACGTTTCGCCATTGACGTCCATCGCTGTCTTTTCCCGGGAAAAATCACCCCCCTGGCCTGGTTGGAATGTCTCAAAAGCTTCAGTATTTGTATTCAATCAATAAATGCTGCTAGGAAGTGGATTTTACCTTCATTTTGCCGTTTCACGTATGGGCGTATATGGACGTATCGACGTTCATCGCTCTCTTTTTACCAGGGAAATGATACTCCGGGCCCAGTTCTGATGTCTAAAAAGCTCCAGTATTTGTATTTAATCAATAGATGCTGTTTTCGGCTGGATTTTACCCCATTTTTGGGCAATGTTTGCCTGTACGCCATTGACGTTCATCGCTGTCTTTTCCCAGGAAAATTACCCCCGGGCCTGGTTTTAACTTCTGAAAAGCTCCAGTATTTGTATTTAATCATGAAATGCTGCTAGGAAGTGGATTTTATCCCATTTTTGTGCATTGATTTATTGATTGTTTTCTATGTGTCGCAGCTGTAGCTGCAGTAGAGGTTTTATAGCCATAAAACTGTTTTTGAGGGTTGGATTGATACGTTGAAGGCGCTACCAGAAAATGCACGGACCGCCACTGGACTAAACAAAAGGGAAGCCGAATCCACTTGGACTGCTGGAATGTGGAGAAGATCCTTCGGATGCACATGACCTTTAGTTGTTTTGACCATTTGACATCTCACTTCTGTTTCCCACCCCTCCCTTGAGAGCTGAGACGTCCATTGTAACTAGGGTCCTTGAAGCTAATAAACAAGACAAAGATGCTTGTGACGCCAGAACGAACCTGGGCAGAGACCTGAAAGGTTTGATTCTCCTTGCAAGAAAACCCAGAAGATTGTCTTGTCTCTTTATTTGTGTGTGCATTTGGGAATGCCTATTGGTGAACCTATCAGTATGAGATTCTAATTGAACTATTATGAGATTAAAATCAAAATATGTCAAACATTAAATCATAAAATGGTCTATTACAAGATTGAAACCATACTATTGAGAAGTAATTTTTTGCTTATTTTTATGTAACTTGAACCGTAAGTTGGTTGGTTTCACAGGCTTCAACATTTATCATGTTATGTCTAAGTGAGCGCAAAACCGAACATTTTTCAAAGTCCGCAAACATCAACTTATAGTGAGATTAGATCAGTGTGAAATGTTGGAATACTATTTTGTGTTTATTTGATTCCTGGTGATCAAACTTTAATAAGAACCACTTTATAATGTAAATAGAGGCATAGTTTTAATTGAGAAGATTTTAAACTGGGTGAGCCTTGAGATTTTTTCAAAAAGTAAAAGTTTAGGAAACACTGCTCCTTCACAAGAGGGATATTCACAGCAGAAGGATAACTAGAGTTGCATGATTGGATGTCTGTAGTGGCCAGTAGCAGAAATCACCATCCCATTCAAAAGGGTCAGCCAATTAACACCAGGACACGTCTGCATCCGGCAAAAACCTGCAATGCTTGCAGCCTGGGATAGGCTTTCCATTGCAGTTAGTTTGGCCTGTTCCTGTGCTGTTTTATAGCTGAGCCTTGGACTCTCCATCACAGGCTGGAGGCTGTTGAGCAACCAACCAAAGTTCCCGTGTATGACGCCAAGACTGCGGAATCCAGGTAGGAGGCTCCAACTGGCAGCAGTCATTAGGCATTGAGTGCGTTCTTCCTTTCTTGCTGCAATAAGAATCTAAAACTGCAGCATGAGAGCGGAGAGCTCTAGGACATTATACATGGCGTTTTCTGCTCAGTTTTTTTTTGCCTGCAATTAAATGCCCGCGCAGCTGGGTGGTTCAAAGGAGAGGTTGAAATCTAACTTCTTAAATCAAAGGAATGACATTAGTCGAGACATTTTGGACGGTGGTCTGCATCGAGCTTTAAGTGAACAGTTTTAGGGAGTTTTCTCGTCTTTCCAGAAAAGTGGAAGCTTTTATCTCTGGGGAACAACTCTAAATTTCCTCCTAATTTCACTTGTTGTGGGTGTAATGCCACAACAAGCTAAAGAGAGGCGGATAAAGGTGGTGAAAATAGCTCAGTGTGTACAGGCCTCATTAAATTCCAAATGTTTCCTTTATTGCTCAAAGAGAGCTCTAAACTCTGGCTTTTTTGGCTGCGCCATTCAATCACAGGCCTCGCTGAGCTTTCACACCGCAACCAGGAAAAAGGGGCTCAGGGTTTGACGTTTGACAGCGTCTCAATTTAAGGCTTCCCTGGTCTTCAATTCACGGCTCTCGCTGTGGTATCCTTTCATTCAGATGCCAATCACTGCACACGGAATGTCTACAGACACTGGGCTCAAATAGTCACTGTTATTGGACAGATCTTTTAAATTGACATGGATGGCTTCTGCTGGGCTCCTCCCGGAGGGTGGGTAAACTGTGAAAGGCTAGACCCAATTCAATTCCGATAATCATATTTGTGCGGCGTCTGCAATTTTCATTCATTAGGCCAGTATAAGAATATAGATTTTTTTTTTACTCTCACTGAAATAGACTTTATTCCCTCACCAAAAAGCTGGTATCCTGCCCAGATACGGTCATCCCCTCGCCTTCTCCCCTGGTGCTTTAGCCCAATTTACTTTCCCTTTATGAGCCATTACCATGTCATGTTAGCTTAAGGCGAAGAAAAAAAAGAGTTTTTGCCGCTTTTGCACTGGCAGTATCTGACACAAATCAAATACAGTGGTACCTCGAGATACGAGCTTAATCCGTTCCGGAACTGAGCTCGTATGACGAGGTTCTCGTAACTCGAACGAACGTTTCCCATTGAAATGAATGGGAAACAAATTAATTCGTTCCAACTATCTGAAGAAAACACCAAAAACAGGATATTGGATTGGAAAACATGTTTTATTTCTTATAATTCACCATCTATTAACAAAGTAATAAATAACTAGTGGTTTGATAGTAATAATGTGTTTAATAGGAGTAAAATTAGACACATTTCGCGGAGGGGAGAGAACAACACACACGGAGGCGGAGGGGGACTGTTCGGGGTGACTTTCTCCACGGCAACATTGCACTCAAACGAACAAACAAATTTAAATTAACTTGGATAACTAAAAAAAAGACACTCAACCTTTAATGTAACTTCAAACAAAACTAACTTCTAAATTAGTTGTAATCTTTTTTACCTTACTTAGTTCTACGGGTTGACACCACCTGGCCGCTCCGCCGAAGTCTTCAAAACGAACGCATCAAGAGTTGTTTGTTTTTGTCTACCCTTCAAAATATTTCGATAATGTCGCATACAAATGTCATCATAATACGATGATGTGCGACCACTTGCCAGTTTGTCAGGGTGAATCGTTTCTATAAAATCCGAAACCTCTTGCTACTTCGCGAGCATGTCTTTGATATCTTTTGTAGCCGCCTCTTCCACCGCCTCCTCGCTACTAAGTTCCGGCAACAAATGTTCACGCTCCTGTAGGTCGATTAAATCCTGTGTCATGAGTTCTTCGTGGTGCTCGGCGATTAGGTCATTCACATCTGCCTCATCAAGTGCTCTTTCCAAAATTCACGAAGGGTTAGCTCTGTGTCATCTGTCACATCGAAGCATTTCTTGAATAAATTGTACACCAGTAGTGGCTTTATTTTACAGTCACCAGACCAGTTTCATCGCAGTTGAAAACTTGCTGGGGGTGTAATTTTCCTGGGCGATAATCAAGGCAAATGTCTTGATAAATTCCACCGCAGCTTTCGAATTGCAACTTGCCGCTTCTCCGTGTCGGATTACAGAGTGTATTCCAGATCGTTTTTTAAATTTTTCGAACCAGCCATGACTCGCTTTAAATGTTTGTGAAGTTGTTGAAGGCTCTCCTTTCGTTGATATCAAATCTATGTAAATTCGGCTGGCTTTTTCACAAATGGTAGACTCGGCCAGGCTATCTCCTGCTAATTGTTTATCTTTTATCCACAATAAAAGAAGGTTCTCCATCTCGTCGTGAATGTCACTGCGCCGGTGGGAAATGATAGATAGTCCTTTGGTCGGCCTCTTCTCCTTAATTGCGTCCCTCTGCTTAAGGATGGAGGATATGGTTGACGTATTCCTCTCATATTGCCGAGCGAGCTCGGTAACACGTACCCCACGCTCATGTTTTTCAATTATTTCGCGTTTCATGTCCATTGTCAACGGTCGCCTTTTCTTAGCAAAACTTTGCCGATCCATTGTGATACGTATTGTTTACCTGGTATGTAAATGTAGACCAAGTGGGGGGAAAACGGGTGTGGAAATGCAAAGTCCGCCCACCAGTGCTCGTAGACATATTTTTTTACACGAAAGAGATGCAAAAACAAAAAAATGCCATGGCGACCTGGCTTGGTCGCATCATGAAATTTTGACCGCATCACGGGCGAATTATTCGATCGAAATTTCCCCCGTAAGACGAGCATTCCGTATGACGAACGGTCGTATGACGAGGTACCACTGTATCTGACTTACCGTACCCTCTATATGTGCCTTCAGTAAAGACTGCTTTTTTCTTTATGTAAAAACAGCCAGTAAGTACCAAAGACATGAATGGTGCTATATTTCAGGAAAGGGCATATTTAGGTGAAGTAGTTTGATAGAAATGCACAAATTTAACACTCAAGTCACAACCATTCTGTGCTCATGCCTTGCTTTTTATCATGTGAAATCTTACCATTCCTGCCTCAGTGCTTCAGCCTGCATGTGAACGCTCCAGCATAGAATAAATTATAATAAGTAGGTAGAGAAGCTTGCCAGTAACTAATCTTAGTCAACTTGATTAATGATGTTTGTGTAACGGGAGACTGGAATTAGCCAGTGCTCGTGTATGCAAGTTTACTTCAGGCTTTGTTTTTGAGAACTGGGTGCCCTCCAGTTGGGCGCAAAGGCATAAACCTCCCCACCCCAATCCCAGCACAAATCTGTTTCAATTCAATTTATTGGCAAGAAAAAGCACAAGGCTAAGGGCCATGTAACAAAGATACAAGAAATGTGTAAACAAAAACGCGGTGTTGTCACTGGTTCACGGCCAAAACGTCATCCAGAGCCCTCTTGAACTGGGCGACCGTCGGCTTCTCGACCACACTCTGCGGAAGCCGGTTCCAAGGGCCGGCGATGCGCACCGAAAAATCCGCCTTCCGCCGATTTAACCGGAACCTGCGAGGATACAGCTTCCACGGATGACCCCTCAGACCACGATCAGTTGTTGTAGATACCGTGGAGGATGTTGTAGGCCAGTATCAGGTCCCCTCGCAGACGCCTAGCCTCAAGGGTCGGCAGATTGAGTCGCTGGCATCTTTCCTCGTAGGACATTAAGCTGAGGCCGCGGACCATGCTCGTTGCAAGCCTCTGGACCCGCTCCAGATGCTGGATGTCCCTGGCGAGGTACGGTGATGCGGCTTGGATCCCATACTCGAGAATGGGCCTCACCAGGGAAACATACAGCGGAAGGAAGATGTCTGCGGTGATGATGGCAAAGGACCGGAACATCAGGAACAGCACTCCGCGAGCTTTGTTGGCTGATTGGATGCATTGGGCCATTGGTTTGAACGTGGCAGACAATGATGCCCAGATCTTTGCACCATTGAGATCGTTCCAGTTCCAGGCGTCCCGGTTCAAAATCGAGAGGTGCATCAGGAGGAGCCCCAATAGCCAAATGACTGCATTTCGTGATGTTGAGCTTTAGGTCCCACAGGTTCGACCATCTCCACACATGATGAAGGCACCTACGCAGGTCCTCGTAGTCACTCCGGGGAGCAACGAGCTTCACATCATCGGCAAAGAGGAGAACCCGCTCGGAGATGTGCTCTGGCAGGTCGTTTACAAACACCACAAACAACAGTGGTCCAAGAACGGAGCCTTGGGGGACACCGCTGGGGGCGTTGTGAGTCTCTGAGAGTATGCCGTTGACTAGTACTTGAAAGGTGCGGCCAGCCAAAAACACATCAATCCACCTCACGACCGCTGGGTTGAATCGCATACGCTTCCAACTTGCGGAGTAGCAAGCGATGGTTGACCGAGTCAAACGCCTTGGCGAAGTCCAGGAAGACCAGGTCGGCAATTTGTCGATCGTCCATTAATTGAGTGACCCATTCCTCCATCATCAGCAAGTTGGTGAGGCAGGAGCTCTTGGACACGAAGCCATGCTGACTATCGGAGATCACCGCTGCGTTCTGGAGATGGGCCATCATGGACGTTTTGATAACAGATTCGAACATTTTGCAGATTACTGAAGTGAGGGAGACCGGTCGGTAATTCAACGGGTCTTCTCGGTCTCCTTTCTTGTAGATAGGGCAGATGACGGCCCGTCTCCAGTCTTCGGGGATGTCACCTGATTGCAAGGACAGTGTGAAGAGATATGTGAGGGGAAGTGCTATGGTCGGAGCGAGTGCCTGGAGGACCCTCGGGTGAATACCATCAGGACCATGGCTTTTAGTGGCGTCCAGAGACATTAAGGCTCGGTAGACTTCAGGAGGTGTAATGGCAACTGCAGGCATTGGGGGAACATCCCGAGCAAATGGAGGTGCTGGTCGCCCATCATCGGCTTTGTAAATGCCTGCGAACACCCTAGCAAAAAGAGAGCTTTGTCCCTCTGCATCCGTGACACCGACTCCATCAGCATCCTTGAGTTTAACCACTTGATTGTGTAGACGTTTGTTGGCTTGAACATGGGCAAAGAAGCGTTTGGGGTTTGCACGAGATGACTGCGCTAACCTCAGTTCATAATTGCTCCGCTCTTGCCTTTCAGTGAACACTGCTCTATTACGTTGCTGCTTGTAGACCTCATATGCTGCCGCCGTGCCTCGTTCCTGGAATTCGCGCCAAGCAACATCTCTGAGAGTCCGTTCCCGCTTCACCTTTTGCGTCGCCCAGGGTTTATGCTTCTGGTGCCGTGGCATCGACAATGGTACTGAACGCTCAGTCACCCGGAGTATGGATTGTTTCAACAATGTCCACATTGCCGACTGAAGTGATCTCCATGAAGGAAGCCCAGTCAACAGCCTCGGAAGCCTCCGCCAGTGCGTGATGATTCAGGGCAGAAAACCTTCTCTTCGGAAGCATCTCACTCTGTAAGGCCGGAATTGTTGCGTGCCAGTTGAACTTGAGCACCACAAGGTCAGACATGGAGAGCGGCGGGAGGATGTTGAGAGACGATACCGACGACGGGTAGCACGTGAGTACCAGGTCCAGAAGAGACGGGCGTTGGTTACTGCGGAAGCGCGTCAGAGCTGCAACATGCTGTGTTAAAAAGCAGTTTTCAACTGTGTCGAGGAGTGCCTGATCGAACCGGTCGGCAGATGAGCAGACAACATCGCTCCAGTCTATTGATGGTGCGTTGAAGTCGCCAATAATAAGGCAGTCTTGGTGTGATGAGACCGAGCGAATTGCACTGATTACGTGGTTGTCGTCTTCGGCGGTAGCTTGTGGGGATCGGTAGACTCCCAAGATAGGCAGACAGACTCCACCCACAGTTATATTGCATCGCACAACCTCGAAGAAGTCGGTCTGTTGAGCAGCGGGAGGGAGAGGACAAAGGGAGGGCTTTAGCTCGCCCTTAGCATAGATGATAACTCCACCACCACGTCTGTCTCGCCTGTCGCACCGGAAGGGGATGTAGTCCACCAGGTTTATCTCAGCATCGTGCACTTCAGAGCTTAGCCAAGTTTCAGTAATGACGATCATATCAGGCTTGAGTCTTGATCAATGTTCCCTCTAATTTTTTGTTGGTCTGAGCAGAAAGACAACCTCCCTGAGCGCACTGAGTACCAGTGTGAGCGACATCATCGGTACTCGGATGATTCGCCTAAAGACGTTTCGCCGACGGACGTTTGACAGACGGGCAGGTCGCACGAATGGACGTTCCGCCGAACGTTCATTCGGCCGAACGGAGGTTTCGCCGAAACGGCATTCGCGCGCTCGCTCCGCCCCCGGATCGTGTGTGTACAAGTTTTTCAACCTCGGCCCGCGGGCCATATACGGCCCGTTAGGATTTTTAATCCGGCCCGCCACCGGTGTTGTCCAAATTATAGTAAAAATCAATGTTAGTCTACCATCAATGGCAGCCCGGGAATAAGCACTCTTGGGCGGGCATGGCAGTCCGGGAATAAGCACTCTTGGGTGGGCAGATGTAGCAGAACCGAGCCGAAAAAAGACAGCAATCGGGTCAAATCCATCCTAAAACAGCATTTAATGATTAAATACAAATACTGGAGCTCTTTGGACATTAGAACCGAGCCCAGGGAAGTGAATTCCTCGGTAAAATGTCGCGATGATATAGCGATGGAGGCAAAAAAACGTCTATAGACGTCCATTCGCCAAACGGCTCAAAATCCTCTCAAATTCGGTCAAATCCAACTGAAAACAGCGTTTAATGATTAAATACAAATACTGGAGCTCTTTGGACATTAGAACCGAGCCCAGGGAAGTTAATGCCTCGGTAAAATGTCGCGATGATGTCGCGATGGAGGCAAAAAAATGTCCATATACGTCCATTCGCCAAACGGCTCAAAATGCTCTCAAATTTGGTCAAATCCAGCTGAAAACAGTGTTTAATGATTAAATACAAATACTAGTATTTGTATTTAATCATTAAACTAACAAATACTAGTATTTGTATTTAATCATTAAACGCTGTTTGAATGAACGTTCATTCGGCGACCTGTCCGTCTATCAAACGTCCATCGGCGAAACGTCTTTAGGCGAATCATCCGGTCACGACATCATCATTGATCGTTATGGGCACACCAGTATCACACCTGCCACAAGCAGGTGCATGTCAATGTTCCCTCTAATTTTTCATGTAAAACATGCTGTAAAACACGAAAAACATGAGTGGACAGAGCTACTGCCACTGGCTGCCACTTAAACGGCGCCATCATGGGGAAAGGGGTAAAAAAAAAAAAAAATCCGATTTTTTTTTTTTACTGCGCGCCATATTGCTGCTGCGCAGAGAAGACGAGAGTAGTGCGCAATTGCGCACGCGCGCACCATAGAGGGAACATTGGTCTTGATACAATACTGAAGAGGTCACTGAACTTGGCGATCAAACTGCACGCGTTGGTGTAGATGATGACTAGGGGTGGGCCACCGCCATCCCTTGTTCCCTCACCGTCACCCAGTTGTTCTGAGTCTCTGTGGTCACCTTCAGTGGCGGGTGGGTGTAGCTTGTCAGGGCTAGTTGGCCGTTGCGGATGCACAGACCTCTTTCGCCCTTCTGACGTCTCGCTGCCAGCTCCGCTACAAGGTTGCGCCAACGAATCCTCTCCCTCAAAGAGTACTCCTTCCAAAAATCCAGTTTGAGATCAGGCCATTGGATTTTCTTGGCGCTTGTTAAGAAGGTCTCGACATCAGATGGAGTTCCAAGAGTCATCTTTAATGGACGGGGGCGCGCGTCAGCAGAGGATGGTGGCTCGCGTCCAAGCCTCACCGATCTTCCGAGTGAGAGAGATGCCCCAGGTGCCAGTGTCTCCAGGATCGACTTGATACAAAATATGGCAAACTCGCGATCTTTCATCGCGCTGCCAACAGCTGGGAGTTCGGGCGACTCGGGAACACCATAGATTATCACACTCCTCTCGCGTTCCGACACAGCCTCTTTACTGGATCTCGCGAAAGCAATTTGATTTGCAGGGGCTTGAGTTTTAGGCACATAACTTTGCCTACCGGTGACGTCACTGCCATCTGCGGTGTCTAAGCAGGCTGACACGTAGTCATCGTCACGATCGGGCGCCTCTTCAGCGCTAAACTTCGCGGCTGAAGATTGCTCCGGAGCCTGTTTGGTCTTTTTTGCCTTCCTCTTCTTTATTGGCATATGGCAATTTGCTGTCTGTTCCGCATACGTGCAGGGGGCAACAGGTAGACTCTGCGGCGTGGCTATGCATACAGAGCTCGCCTTTGATATCTCATCCAGCTTGATTTGCATCTCTGAGAAAGCTTGCTGCAGCTGGTCATACTTTTTCTGGAGATCTACAAAGCGATCATCACAGAAGCTGCACTTACATGAGCAGGTAGGTGCGGCAGATGAACTTGGAGGTCCGTTATTTTTAGATCTTGTAGTCGCGGGCATGGGGAAGTTGAAAGGTCCGTTTCGTAGGAGCGGAAAAACTTCTTCTGCTAACAAGCTCATGCACGCACAATCAACCCTAAAGTTGATTGTTGAAGTTGTGATCTAAAGCTCAGTATTCCATAAGCTCCGCGATGGCGTGGCAGCAATAGTAGTCCAACTCACTAGCTTTCACGGGCTGATTTGATGAAGTGTCGACAAAGAGCTCAAGTGACAGCATGCACTGCATGTTTGCATCGCTGATCTCCGGAAAAACAGCTAATGAATCATAATTAGTTATGATCATAATTCTTCAGGTTACCATTCTCGCACCGCTACCACGACAATCCTCCACAGGGTGTTGAAAGTGTGGCAGTTCATGTTTGTTTGCCGTTCTATAACAAAATGGCACAGCGAAGTCTGTTCAATTCATTGCAGCCCCTTGATGTGGACAAGACCCTGACAAATAAGTTCACTGTGTTGATTAAGCCCATCAGAGGCATGAAAATGAGTGGGATGTTATGCTCAGTGTTGGCCGAGCTGCCAAAAAGCGACCTCAGTGATGCTGCTCCTCTCCGATCTGATGCAATGGGAAAAGACTAACTCGGAACTCCTAATTTTTGGAGTTAGTGGAGTTCTGTACATTTACTTTCTGTCTTTCTTTCATTTCTTTTTTTTAAAAAACAAATCCTCTTCAATCTTTTCATTTTGTCATTTAAAGAAACATTGGTTGTGTGACGTTTGTCACCTGATGCAAGAAAGGCCTTAGGCTATGGTTACACGACGACGATCTTGAGCAAAAGTGCAAAAGTGACATGGCGCTGCTATTTTAATTCCACGTTTACATGACCAATTTGCGTGGGGAAATCTGCATGCACACGGAAACGAAAATGTGCATGACACCACTTGTCCGGTCTTCCAGGGTCTCGTCCACACATGTCTCTCTCCCCGTCCATATCTGGTACATCCACATACTTCGCTGAATTGGTCTGAAAACTGTGGATAGTTGACGTATGCTTGGCAAAATGCATACGCGAGTATGTTGTCTCCACCATGGGAATTCTCTGTGGTTTCCCTCGGAAGCTCCTCCCAGAGAGGGGAACATTCATCAACTCTTCTCTTTCGTGGAGATTCCAGTTTTCTCCTTTATATTACATCTATTAGTTATTAATGGAGGCACCGTGAAAGTCAGCAAGTGAATCCAGGGATTCACAGTTGGTAAAGCAGCATGAAGATATTACATCCATGTTCCTTCACTAATCCGTATACAGTCGACGTAACCCACATAACATATACACCAGTGGCGGGCGGTGCATTTTCTGGTAGCGCCTTCAACGTATCAATCCAACCCTCAAAAACTATTTTATTGCTATAAAACCTCTACTGCAGCTACAGCTGCGACACATAAAAAATAATCAATAAATTAATGCACAAAAATGGGGTAAAATCCACTTCCTAGCAGCATTTCATGATTAAATACAAATACTGGAGCTTTTAAAACCAGGCCAGGGGGTGATTTTCCCGGGAAAAGACAGCGATGAACGTCAATGGCGTACGGGCAAACATTGCCCGAAAATGGGGTAAAATCCAGCCGAAAACAGCATTTATTGATTAAATACAAATACTGGAGCTTTTTAGACATCAGAACCGGGCCCGGAGTATCATTTCCCTGGTAAAAAGACAGCGATGAACGTCGATACGTCCATACGTGAAATGACAAAAAATGCACTAAAATACTAAAATTAGGTAAAATCCACTTCCTAGCATCATTTATTGATTGAATACAAATACTGAAACTTTTGAGACATTACAACCAGGCCAGGGGGGTGATTTTTCCCGGGAAAAGACAGCGATGGACGTCAATGGTGAAACGCCAAAAATTAAACTGGGGTAAAATCCACTTCCTAGCAGCATTTTGTGATTAAATACAAACACTGGAGCTTAAATACAAACACTGGAGCTTTTCAGATATCAGAACTTGACCCACAATTGAAATATTATTTAGGAATATAGCCATATTTGTAATTTTACTCACCAAAAATCCTTTTTACACAATATCCATCCTCCTTTCTTTCTTCCTTCTTTCCTATCGCCATCGAAGCTAATGATGAAAGTCGAGCCTGTCCTGTCATATTTCCGGCATAGTCCGTTTTGAAAATGGCATTAAATCAACACAACAATATACTATTTGCTTGTGGAGCTAAGTTAGCGCGCTGAAAGTGCCCCACACACCATTTTCCCGGCTGTAACAGGCTTGCTAGCTTCGGAGTTGACCGCCCTTTCTTAATGATGTCCATTTTTTTCCTGAACAAGTCCGTCTAGAAAATAGCTTTGTGAGCAAACAGAATCTATTTGTTTTTGCTTCTGTCGGCCATAGTGGGTGGAGTTTGCGATCTCGGCTGCCTCGGTACTGCTTTGGCCCGCCTACTAGCCAATCATAGTTTGTGAAAGCAATGACATGTCCCAGCCAGCAAAATGCTAATGCCTATGAAAAATCATTGTGGGGTTGCCAACTCGAAATCTGATTGGTTAAAAGCAACAGTCTAGTTTAATGCAGCAGAGCCCGCAAGAACTGATTGTGCAGGCTTTGAGGCAGATCTGATCTGGCAACAAATAATGGCTGAAATGTGATTGGTTAAATGCTTCAATATGAAAACACCCATCTGGAAGCAGTGCAACCAGGGGGAAAAGCAATGAAAGGAAGCTAACAGACCATTTGGAATAATGAGTACGTATTGATGGACAAAATATAATATGATTCAGATATTTCTTAGGCCAGCAGAGAAGGCCTTGAAGGCCCTGACGGCCCGCCACTGATATACACATAGATGGGCCGTGTATTTCCGTGTAAGTAGGATTTTACTCTTTGTCGAAATTGAGGTTAAAAAAATAGGAGGCTAAATGCTTACAAATTGTTAAATAGTTGACAGGAGTGGCTCATTTGTCACTCCTGGCTTGCCGTCAGATCAGAGCAGCTGCAGACAATCCTTGATTGCCTCCTGGTGTGGGTATTTAAGCACGACACAAAGGATGGCTCGTTGTCGGATTGTTCCTCCAACTCCTGCATGCGTCCTGCATGCTCCCGTTTTGGTACCAAGCCTTTGTTGATTTGTAGATCCCTGTTGATTCATTAAAGATGATGTTTTGAAGCTAACTGCCTCGTTCCCCTCCTGCTTCCCGCGCCTGGGTCCTAAACCATTCCCGATCGCGCTACGACGACACGGCGCGATCGTAACAGAACGATCCGACTATAATGGACCCAGCGGGAAGCCACCCACGCTCACGCCGACGCTCTCATCGATGCCAGCCACCCTTCTCAAAGCCCCCCGACCACATGGATTCAGCGAGTAGCTCCCCAAGATCTTTTGGGGAGTTTATAACGGACAACGACCACGGATCGCGTGCCAGGGGCAGCGACCATGGATCACGGACCACGGACAACGACCACGGATCGCGCGACAAGGGCAGCGACCACAGATCACAGACCACGGATGGCGACTGCGCCTTCGAACCTGTACGCACCACACGGACTCCACGGCAACCGGCCGGCGCGGACGCCCGCTGGACCAACTACTACCACGCCTCTTCACCGGCCGGCGGGGACGCCCGCCGGACCGGCCCCTCCCTCGTCTCTTCACGGGCTGGCGCGAACGCCCCCCGGACGATGATAACTGTTAACACCAGCCCTCCCTGCCTGCTTTTCACTTTTCATGGACATTCGGCATTAGTACGTCTAGAATCCGTCCCTTAGAGGGGTGGTACTGTCAGGAGTGGCTCATTTGTCACTCCTGGCTTGCCGTCAGATCAGAGCAGCTGCAGACAATCCTTGATTGCCTCCTGGTGTGGGTATTTAAGCACCACACAAAGGATGGCTCGTTGTCGGATCGTTCCTCCAACTCCTGCATGCGTCCTGCATGCTCCCGACAATAATGTGGAAAAGGAGGAAGAAAAAAGCAAAGATCCTCTCAGCCGGTGCACAAACACAAACAAGGGCTATGCATTAGCCAAGGAAAAACTATGGTAGAGGGGTGTTAATGGTGGAAGAGGCACAATTGTCGTAAAGTCAAAACATCGTAGGTCGAGGTCATCGTAACTGGAGGATTTTCTGTACATTGGATTCCTTGCATTTCTTGGCGTGGACAGATTCGGGAGTGCAAAGAAGACCTCCTTTCACGTTGTTCCGAGGATCCACCTTCCCACAACAATCGTATGAATGAAGCCCACTCATGGTCTCGCTGTGGACATTCATCCGCTTGCAAGCGTTTGCTTATCGGGTGCTCTCACACCTATGGTGGTGTGCTCGCCACTTTCCAAAAAAGGCCCCAGACAGACAAAATGGATGCAGATAACCTTTAAATGGGAATGGGGGGGGCTGTTTAGAGGAGGCGGAAGCTTGTGACCATTTGGCAGGGTTGGCATTTTATATTACAAAAGGAATGTAGACATCAGGCTTTTTTATACTATACAGCCAGTCGGTACCCTTGGGAGATACCATTTTATTTTTTCTTTGGGGCACTTTTGTAACAAAAGAGTAACATTTTCAGAAGTCATGTTTTATAAATTGCAGGGGCTGGCGTGGACGTGCCCTTTTGACTTATGCGGCAGGAGTTGCGGACAGATCGTCCCTCATAAATTGTCATGGAGGAGGTTGCTGCGCCGACAGCCCCAGGGCGAAAAGTTCAATGCCAACAACAGTACGTTCTGTTTTTTCGGCTGCCATTTCTCATCTATCTTGCCTCGGAAAATCTTCCACAACAAGTGCAGATGCTTAATTGGACTTCTCGACCAATAATTTATCAACCCCCCCAGAACAAAAGGTCTGCCATTCATGTTCAAGAGGAAATATTTTTAGAAATGTAAAGAAAGTAATCACAATATGTATTTGTTTTCGTAGCGGCAGTAGAATCACCCGAGGCTACTTGAGTTTAAATATTAATACTTTGCAAATAAATAAATAAAGAACAGGGCATTGCACATGATCATATTCTCAAAATATATTCAGCGAGGGACTGAAATCATCTGCATGTTTTTTTTCAGTTTTATGCCCCCATACAATAATTAATACTCCAATAACTCTCTATGACACAGCGCTCTCATGTCACCAACTGCAATGCTTCATTAGTACTCAGCCCACTACTGAGAAGCAGCCAGGAGTGCCAAACTACAGCATGTGGCCATCGAGGCTGCCAGATGATTCTGAGATGCTAATGAGGTCAAGGCACAGCACCTTGTAGTTCCTGGGTGCAACAGAGGTGGTGCGTGATAGCGGGCCGCCGCCTTCATTGGCTAGCTGTTGGAGGGAAGTAATGAAAGTGAGGCGAGCACAAATTTTGAGTTCGGGTACTAATGAACGAGTGGAATAGGAATGCGTCACTCTGACATCATTAGAATCTGTACCATATTTTCACACCTAAAAAACGCACCGCCTGAGAGGGCTGCTAGCGAGTTGTTTTTTCTTTCTTTTTTAAAAAAGACATCATGAGAAAAACTAAATTTGATTGTGCTTTATTGAGGGAAAAGGGACTCACATTAATATAAGTTATAGCAGTTAAACATCCACAAAACAATCAAACTCCTCATCTTCTGTGTCTGGTAGAGTTCGGCCAAGTGGGTGAGTTCGCCATCCAACACGTAATGCCACGTAATCCATGTCACTGTCAGAGTCAGATATCACCGGGGTATTCCAGGAACCTGATGCCAGCTTTGGCGAAAGCTCGAACTACAGTTCTGGCCGACATTTGAGCCCAGGCATCCACAATGCATTGACATATTGTCGCATAACTCGACCAACGCTGCCTGGCAGTCTAACTCAGTGGTGGACCGTCAGGGCCTGCAAGGTCTTCTCTGCTGGCCTAAAAAAATATCTGAATCACAGACTGATGTTAATTATGTTTTGTCCATGAATACTTATTAAATCATTCCAAATTGTCAGGAGCGGCCTGTTTGTCCCTCCTGACGTGCCGTCAGAGAGCAGCTGCAGTCAATCTGCTGATTGCTTCCTGTTTTGTTATTTAAAGAGCAATGAGTCATAGGACCATTGCCGGATCGTTACTTCTGTTCATGCATGCGCGCAGCATACTGCCGTTTTGCTTTCCAAGCCATTGTTGATTTGCAGATCCCTGTTGATTTATTAAAGGATGTAGTTTGAAGCCAACAGCCTCGATTCCCCTCCGACTTCCCGCGCTTGGGTCCTAATAGATTCCATTATGGCCGGATCGTTCGGATTGTTACGATCGCGCCGCGTCGTTGTGGCGCGATCGTAACAGAACGATCCGGCCATAATGGACCCAGCGGGAGGCCACCCACGCTCGCGCCGACGCTCTCGTCGACGCCAGCCACCCTTTTCGAAGCCCCGCGACCACATGGATTCAGCAAAATGCCCCCCAAAGTGTTTTAGGGAGTTTATAATCGACACGCCTTGGTGTGGGCACCTCAGAGACGTTCTGGCAGCGGAGGAGTCCCGACTAGGAGGTAGTTCTGAGCCTCCATCTACCTTTAAACCCACCCTCCGCTCAACGCGTCGCACTGGGCTGCCAGCACAGGTAAGTCATAATACCAAGGTTCCGACACCCCCAGTTCATCGCCCCAGTTATTTGAATTCAGACTCCAGCGAGTTTTTTTCTCAATGGAGGGAGAATCCCCAGCCTCCCTCGGCCCCGTTGGAACGCCAAATCTTTGTCGGTTGGGACTCTGAGTTTTCTGAAGGTGAGGACGACCGGGAGCTAATAGATTTGTATGCTGGAGATTCGGACTCGGATAGTGATTTTCTTAGCCGGTTCGGACTCCGATACGCTCCACCGGAGGACGTTGACCAATACTCCTCCGATTACTCCGACCTGGATTACCCCGACCAGCATCTGCCAGGTTGGCTGGCCATCTACAAGGGCCTGCGGGGAGGCTCCAGTAGGAGTTTCGAACACCGCCCGTCTTGTTTTTTGGGGGAGGCGCAGCAGCGAGGTTTTTCACGTTGTCGGCTGGCCATCTACGATGGACCACCACGTGGCGGCCGGTGTGCTGTGCCGCCCTCCCGGAGGCGGCGGCGAGCGCCACGCCGCAGGGAGAAGCGGAAGGAGGGCCTGGACGCTCGAGCCAAGCTCCTCGACCGACCACGCCGCTCCAAGCTCCTCGACCACGCCGCTCCAGGCTTCTTGCCTCACCATGCCGCTCCAAGCTTCTCGCCCGAACACGCCGCTCCAAGCTTCTCGCCCGACCATGCCGCTCCAAGCTTCCCGCCCGACCACGCCGCTCCAAGCTTCTTGCCCGACCACGCCGCTCCAAGCTTCTCGCCAGACCACGCCGCTCCAAACTTCTCGCCCGACCACGCCGCTCCAAGCTTCTCGCCCGACCACGCCGCTCCAAGCTTCTCGCCCGACCACGCCGCTCCAAGCTTCTCGCCCGACCACGCCGCTCCAAGCTTCTCAAATACCCGTGCCCAAGCCACGCAAGTTACTCCCTTTGCCACCTGGGCCGCCAGTCGCACGCAGCCACGAGCCAGGCTTCCGGTGCCGTCTGGCCCGTTTAGTTCCAGTCTGCCAAGTTCCTGTTTGCCAAGTTCCTGTTTGCCAAGTTCCTGTTTGCCAAGTTCCTGTTTGCCAAGTTCCTGTTTGCCAAGTTCCTGTTTGCCAAGTTCCTGTTTGCCAAGTTCCTGTTTGCCAAGTTCCTGTTTGCCAAGTTCCTGTTTGCCACGTCCCTGTTTGCCACGTCCCTGTTTGCCAAGTCCCTGTTCGCCAAGTTCCTGTTCGCCAAGTTCCTTTTCGCCAAGTTCCTGTTCGCCAAGTTCCTGTTTGCCAAGTTCCTGTTCGACAAGTTCCTGTTCGCCCAGTTCCTGTTCGCCCAGTTCCGGTCTGCCCAGTTCCGGTCTGCCCAGTTCCGGTCTGCCCAGTTCCGGTCTGCCCAGTTCCGGTCTGCCCAGTTCCGGTCTGCCCAGTTCCGGTCTGCCCAGTTCCGGTCTGCCCAGTTCCGGTCTGCCCAGTTCCGGTCTGCCCAGTTCCGGTCTGCCCAGTTCCGGTCTGCCCAGTTCCGGTCTGCCCAGTTCCGGTCTGCCCAGTTCCGGTCTGCCCAGTTCCGGTCTGCCCAGTTCCGGTCTGCCCAGTTCCGGTCTGCCCAGTTCCGGTCTGCCCAGTTCCGGTCTGCCCAGTTCCGGTCTGCCCAGTTCCGGTCTGCCCAGTTCCGGTCTGCCCAGTTCCGGTCTGCCCAGTTCCGGTCTGCCCAGTTCCGGTCTGCCCAGTTCCGGTCTGCCCAGTTCCGGTCTGCCCAGTCCCGGTCTGCCCAGTTCCGGTCTGCCCAGTCCCGGTCTGCCCAGTTCCGGTCTGCCCAGTCCCGGTCTGCCCAGTCCCGGTCTGCCCAGTCCCGGTCTGCCCAGTCCCGGTCTGCCAAGTTTCGGCCTGCCCAGTTCCTGGGTGCCCGGTTCCCGCCTGCCCAGCTCTTGCCCGCCCAGTTCTTGCCCGCCCAGCTCTTACCCGCCCGGAAGCGGCGGTGACGCACCGGGGCCCCTGGACGAGGGGGCCGGCGATCGCGAGAGCAACTCTCCGGCGCTCCTGGACGAGGGGGCCGGCGACCGCGAGAGTGACCCTCCAGCGCCCCTGGAGGAGGGGGCCGGCGACGGCGGCAGCGACCCTCCGGCGCCACTGGACGAGGGGGCCGGCGATGGCGAGAGCAACTCTCCGGCACCCCCCGACGAGGGGGTTGGCGGCGGCGGCGAGAGTGACTCTCCGGCCGTCCCGGCCGAGGGGGCAGGCGCCCCCCTGAGCAGCCAGGGTAAGGTGCCCGACGACCGTTCTAAGATTCGGGTGTCTGTCGGGTGGCTTGGCCAGCACTTCCTCGCCTCGTCTCTGGCCGGCGCGGACGCCCGCCGGACCGGCCACTCCCACGCCTCGTCACTGGCCGGCGCGGACACCCGCCGGACTGGCCACGCCCACGCCTCGTCACTGGCCGGCGCGGACGCCCGCCGGACTGGCCACGCCCACGCCTCGTCACCGGCCAGCGCGGATGCCCGCCGGACCGGCCACGCCCACGCCTCGTCACCGGCCGGCGCGGACGCCCGCCGTACTGGCCACTCCCACGCCTCGTCACTAGCCGGCGCGGACGCCCGCCGGGCCGGCCACTCCTACGCCTCATCACCGGCCGGCGCGGACGCCCGCCGGACCGGCCCCTCCCTCGTCTCTTCACGGGCTGGCGGGGACGCCCCCGGACGATGAGAACGGAGCTCAGCCGCCCTCCCTCCCTGCCTGATTTTTGTTTTTCGCTTTTCATGGACATTCGGCATTAGGACGTCTATGGTCCGTTTGTTAGTGGGGAGGTAATGTCAGGAGCGGCCTGTTTGTCCCTCCTGACGTGCCGTCAGAGAGCAGCTGCAGTCAATCTGCTGATTGCTTCCTGTTTTGTTATTTAAAGAGCAATGAGTCATAGGACCTTTGCCGGATTGTTACTTCTGTTCATGCAAGCGCGCAGCATGCTGCCGTTTTGCTTTCCAAGCCATTGTTGATTTGCAGATCCCTGTTGATTTATTAAAGATGTCGTTTGAAGCCAACTGCCTCGATTCCCCTCCGACTTCCCGCGCTTGGGTCCTAATAGATTCCCGATTGCGCCACGACGACGCATCGCGATCATAACACAAATTGTCTGTCAGCTTCGTTTCATTGCTTTTCCCCTCGTTGCGCTGCTTCCAGATGTGTGTTTTCATATTTAAGCATCACATCTAACCAATCACATTTCAGCCATTGTTTGTTGCCAGGGTCAGAAATCTGCCTTGAGGCCTAAGAAAGGGTTTTTCCTAACCAAAAACCCTGGATGACCAATGAGACACAGGCACTCATCAAATGCCGTAACACCGCCTTTAGATCAGGGGACAAGATTAAATATAGAGCTGCCAGAGCTGAGCTGAAAAGAGGCATTAAAAAGGCCAAGGCAGCATATACTAAGAAAATTGAGGAGCACTTCACAGAAAATAACCCAAAGAAGATGTGGCAAGGAATACGACATATTACCAACTACAATAACAATAATATGTCTGTTAACGCAGATGCCTCACTAGCGGAGGAATTGAACTGTTTCTTTGCCCGCTTTGAGACTGACAAATCAGACCCAGTCTCAACACCCCCACCAACACCCTGCAGCAATACACTGACGTTCCGGCAACAGGAAGTGAGACTGGTAATGCGGTCTGTGAACACCAGGAAGGCTGCTGGCCCAGACGGAGTACCTGGGAAGGTGCTCAAAGCCTGTGCTGACCAGCTGGCTGGAGTCTTCACAAAAAATTTCAATTGTTCCCTGCAACAATCAATCATTCCATCCTGTCTGAAATCTGCCACCATTATCCCTGTCCCCAAAAAGCCAACCATTGACAGCATGAATGATTATAGGCCTGTTGCACTCACGCCTGTGATCATGAAGTGCTTTGAAAAGTTGGTAGCGCGCCATATCAGGAATACAATCCCTCCCTCAATTGACCCTCACCAGTTTGCTTATAGGGGAAACAGGTCCACTGAGGATGCTATTGCCATTGCTCTTCATACAGCACTGAGCCACCTGGAACACCATGGGAACTACGTGAGGATGCTCTTCATTGACTATAGCTCAGCCTTCAACATCATAAAACCGGACATTCTGACTGACAAACTCTCCCACCTTGGACTATCCTCTTCAATCTGCTGCTGGAAAGAACTTCTTGACCAACCGACCACAGACTGTTAGACTTGGTCCCCACCTCTCTTCCTCCATTACACTGAGCACTGGCTCCCCTCAAGGCTGTGTACTGAGTCCTCTTCTGTACTCTCTGTACACATACGACTGTACACCCACCCACCAGTCTAACGCCATCGTCAAATTCGCTGCCGACACCACTGTGGTCGGACTCATCTCAGGAGGGGATGAGTCGGCCTACAGAGATGAGGTCAACAAATTGTCTTCGTGGTGCTTGGTGAACAATCTCACACTGAACACCACGAAAACTAAAGAAATAATCCTGGACTTTCGCAAACACGGCACAGATCTGGCCCCACTCCTCATAAATGGAATATGTGTAGACAGGGTCCAGTCCTTTAAATTCCTGGGGGTCCACGTCACGGATAAGCTCTCATGGTCTACAAACATCACGGCCTTAGTGAAGAAGGCTCAGAAACGACTCCATTTCCTCGGGGTACTTAGGAAGAACAACGTGGGCACCAAGGTTCTGATAACCTTCTATAGAACCACTGTAGAGAGCATCCTGGCGTACTGCATCACAGTGTGGTATGCTGGAAGCACGGCGGCTGACAAAAAGGCCATGCAGAAAGTGATTATCACTGCCCAGAGGATTGTCGGCTGCTCTCTGCCCTCACTGGAAGACATTGCCAGCCCTCGTTACCTCAGCAGAGCCAGGAACATCATAGGGGACCCTTACCACCCTAGTCACAATCTGTTCCAGCTGCTGCCCTCTGGCAGACGCTATAGGTCCCACAAAGCACGGACAAATAGGCTTAAGGACAGTTTTTTCCCCACATCCATCAGAACTCTAAATTTGCGATAACATAACACACATTCCCTTTTGCGGTAATATGAAAAGATGTTTGGGTGGTGATCTGCCTCCTACTAGCTGACTGAAGGTAAGTGAAAGACAGTGAGAGGTAAGCGACCTGTATCCATAACAGCAGAATGCCAAATTACAAGATTCCGTAACTATCACTTATTTAGGTCTTTTGCCGAGTAAACGCAGCTTATGGAGAAGCACCACCAATTTCGTCACACGCAGTTTCTGGGTGTGATGACAAGTAGGCTTTTTTGTTGTTGATAATGACGACAGGGCCTATGTCCGATTATTATTATTATTATCATTATTATTATTATTATTATTATTATTATTATTATTATTATTATTATTATTCACAATCAGTTCTGCAGGCTCTGCTGCATAAAACAAGCGTCGATAAAACTGTTGCTTTAACCAATCAGATTTTGAGTTGGCGACATTAAGGCCTTTTCACAGGCGTAGGGATACGTCATCGCTTTCACCAACTATGATTGGCTAGTGATAGAGTGGACTAGCCAGAGCTACCAAACTGTATCTGGAGCGAGGTGCACAAGCAAATTGTTGTGTTTATTTAATAGCGGTTTTGTCAACCCGCAATGGCTGAAGGAGGAGAACAAATTTATTTTTTAGCAGATTTACTGTCAAAGCCATTTTTAAGACGGACTTTTCAAGAAAAGCTGGACATCATTAAGAAAGGTCGGACTACTCTGTAGCAAGCAAACCTTTCACAAATGGGAACGAACATTTTCAGCACTAAATCGTATGAAAACTTTTGCCAGAAATACGACAAGACAGGCTCGACTTTCAGCATTAGCTTCGATGGCGATAGAAAAGAAGGAGGAAAGAAAGGAGGAGGGATTTTGTGTACAGATAAAGGATTTTTGGTGAGAAAATATGGCTAAATTCCTAAATAATATTTCAATTGTATAAGGTTCTTATTGCTGCTTTTTTATGTGTCACAGCTGCAGCTGCAGTAAAGGTTTTATAGCCATAAAATAGTTTTTGAGGGTTGGATTGATTCAGACAGCACTGAAGGCGCCAGATTGCAATTCACGGCCCGCCGTTGGTATAACTATGTATACCAGTGGTAGTCTGTGCATTTACTACTGACGCCTTCAGCAAAAACTATTTTATGGCTATAAAACCTCTACTGCAGCGAGAGCTGCGACACATAAAAAATAATCAATGCACAAAAATGGGGTAAAATCCACTTCCTAGCAGCATTTAATGATTAAATACAAATACTGGAGCTTTTCAGACATTAGAACCGGGGCAGGGGGTGATTTTCCCGGGAAAAGACAGCGATGGACGTCAATGGTGAAACTCCAAAAATTAAACTGGGGTAAAATCCACTTCTTAGCAGCATTTTGTGATTAAATACAAACACTGGAGCTTTTCAGATATCAGAACTTGGCCCACAATTGAAATATTATTTAGGAATATAGCCATATTTTACCCAACAAAAATCCTTTTTACACAATATCCATCCTCCTTTCTTTCTTCCTTCTTTCCTATCGCCATCGAAGCTAATGATGAAAGTCGAGCCTGTCCTGTCATATTTCCGGCATAGTCCGTTTTGAAAATAGCTTTAAATCAACACAACATTATACTATTTGCTTGTGGAGCTAAGTTAGCGCGCTGAAAGTGCCGCACACACCATTTTCCTGGCTGTAACAGGCTTGCTAGCTTCGGAATTGACCGCCCTTTCTTAATGATGTCCATTTTTTTCTGGAAAAGTCTGTCTGGAAAATAACTTTGTGAGCAAACAGAATCCATTTGTTTTTGCTTCTGTCGGCCATTGTGGGTGGAGTTTGCGATCTCGGCTGCCTCGGGTACTGCTTTGGCCCGCCTACTAGCCAATCATAGTTTGTGAAAGCAATGACATGTCCCAGCCAGCAAAATGCTAACGCCTATGAAAAATCATTGTGGGGTTGCCAACTCGAAATCTGATTGGTTAAAAGCAACAGTCTAGTTTAATGCAGCAGAGCCCGCAAGAACTGATTATGAAGGCTTTGAGGCAGATCTGATCTGGCAACAAATAATGGCTGAAATGTGATTGGTTAAATGCTTCAATATGAAAACACACATCTGGAAGCAGTGCAACCAGGGGGGAAAGCAATGAAAGGAAGCTAACAGACCATTTGGAATAATAAGTATTGATGGACAAAATTTAATATGATTCAAATATTTCTTAGGCCAGCAGAGAAGGCCTTGAAGGCCCTGACGGCCCGCCACTGATTTATTGGTGGTATCATACATTTGCTACCATACTTGGATGTTTTAATAGAGGGAACAGTTCCTTACTTTACTATATACATGTACAGTGGGGCAAATAAGTATTTAGTCAACCACCAATTGTGCAAGTTCTCCTACTTGAAAAGATTAGAGAGCCCTGCAATTGTCAACATGGGTAAACCTCAATCATGAGAGACAGAATGTGGATACCAAAACAGAAAATCACATTGTTTGATTTTTAAAGAATTTATTTCCAAATTAGAGTGGAGAATAAGTATTTGGTCACCTGTATAATTTATCGGTGTTATCATACATTTGCTACCATACATGGATGTTTTAATAGAGCTGAAGTACGCATACAGTATTCTTTGGCTTGCTATGAACTCTTTGTGAGGACATCGAACTCTGGGTGACTTCCAACAACTCCTGAGAGGCTGGAGAAGGGAGATCAACATTCTGGGAGGCCATCGTGGATCGGGCAAGTGATGTGTGTCGAGGATTGTTTACGCCAAAAAAGACTGAGACTGTTTAATGAAAGCCAGATGTTCTAATATGGAGGCTTTGCACATACACACATTATTTCTCTGTAATGGACACAACTATTCTTTCAGAATAAAAGGAGGGCACAGCATTCAAAAGAGTTGGAAGGATTTAAAGAAGGCAGCGTTGTGCCCCTCCCCTCAACAGAAACAGAGAGTCTTCGTCCTCTGCTCTGATGCTATCAGAAAATGTTAAATTGGCTAACTTGACACTGAGTCTAAATCATTTTGTAATACTCTTTGACATGATTCTATCATTTAGTGTGTAAAAACTTGTGATAATGGCACCTTACCTTCTTGACTGCAGGTCCACGTTCCATTATAATCCACAAAATTAGTGTTGTGTGCATACCTGTCAACCTCTGCCGATAACTGCCCTTATAAATGATTATGATTCCCCTTACAAACCTCCAAAAAACCTTACAAACACCGTACGACTCGTACGGTGTTTGTAAGGTTTTTTGGGGGTTTGTAAGGGGAATCATAATCATTTATAAGGGCAGTTATCGGCAGAGGTTGACAGGTATGTGTGTGTGACACACATCCACTTGTGTTTTTCTGAATGAACTCCCCTTAAGTATTTTTAAAAAGTATCCATGTACGTGTCGAAACGGCACTATCCGAGAAGGTGACAGTGGTGTGAGTGAGCGTGTTGCGTATGAAGTGTGGTCATTAACACGCAGTTAACAAGTGTGAGCGCATTGGTCCTGGAGAGACTGGTGTCAAAATGAGTTACACTAATTAGCTCGCCGACCGCCTGGTGGGCTGGGACCCAAAATCTGTACTCCCATTGACAGTAACTCAAACGGCAGGACACTAGAACTCCTGCTTTGCAATTGGTGTAAGTGTAGATTTGTATTGTGTTTGCTTCTACCTGGCTGTGCTAATTTGCAGCCTGTCCTCCATTCTTAATTAGAAAAAAAGAGATTGGTGAGAAATTGATTCCACCAATAACCTAGTTGAGCTGACGAGGGAGGCAAATCCGCACATTAACCGGTCTTACCGCAAAGGAGATTTAAAGACTTGAGATTCCCGCTTTGTGTTACGGCATGTGGCGAATACGATCGTCATCTGCGTGCGTGCGCCGTCTTAGCCTGATAAGATTGAGGGCATGCCACCTGGAGTAGGAACAGGCACAATTGAGCTTTGGAAGTTTTTGGAGATTTATCCACAAGATTTTGAAGTCTTTCAGTGCCATTGACGATGATAGACATCCTGTCATGTGGCTCTTTTCATCCTTTTGTTGTCTATTTAAATTAGTTTGTCATGAATGAATATAGGCTGCCGAGTGTTCAGCCCATCCTGCTCACAGTTCTAGGGTCGAGGGTTTGATCCCAGGTCGGTCCTCACTGTGTGGACTTTGCATGTTCTCCCCGGACCTGCGTGAGGTTTCTCTGGGTACTCCGGTTTACTTCCACATCCTAAAACATGCAGGTTAGGCTCGTTGATTGCCCCTCCTTGTGCCCTGCGATTGGCTGGCCACCAATTAAAAGTCTTCCCTTCCTGGTGCCCGTAGTTACCTACTACAGCACCCTATGTGACCCGTGTGAGGATAAGCAGTACAGAAAAAAGGTTATCACTTGTAGACATCTGATCCATTTGAACTGGATGGGGCGGCAGCCAATGTCGCCCATTGGCTGACACTCCTCCTAGTTGGACGTCTATGTGTCGCGTCTATGTGGAGACGTCGAGGCGATGTTACAAGGAATAGGACCCAATCCCAAGGAAGCAGACGAGGACGAGGGAAATAGTGCTCATACCAAAACTTTAATAACTCAGGCAGGATCTTACAAAATAACAAAGACTTGGGAATCGAAACACAAAACCAAACCGGAATAGGGAAAACACGGGGAATCAAGGAACGAGGTAACGTAGATACATGAATAAATCATCTTCTGGGTGCCCCGGTGGTGCAAGTGGTTAGCGCGTCGGCCTCACAGCTCTGGGGTCCTGGGTTCAAATCCAGGTCACGTTCACCTGTGTGGAGTTTGCATGTTCTCCCCGGGCCTGCGTGGGTTTCCTCCGGGTACTCCGGTTTCCTCCCACATTCCAAAAACATGCCCGGTATGCTGATTGGACACTCTAAATTGCCCATAGGTATGAGTGTGAGTGTGCATGGTTGTCCATCTCCTTGTGCCCTGCTATCGGCTGGGCACCAATCCAGGCTGTCCCCTGCCTCTGGCCTGGAATCAACTTGGATAGGCTCCCCCCCCCCACAACCCTAATGAGGACAAACCGGTTCAGAACATGAGATGAGAAATCATCTTCCATGCTGCAATCACAAGTTGCATGATGGGTCACCAAGAGCAACTAATTTTAATCCGCTGGAATAATTAAAATCGGAAAACTAAGCCTTTTGAGGACCAATGAGTTAAGAAGATGTGAATAAATAGCAATGTTGGTCTTTCAGTTGAAGTGAAGATGCTATAGAGCAGGGGTCTCGAACTCAAATTACCTGGGGGCCGCTAGAGGCCGAGTCTGGGTGAGACTGGGCCGCATCAGGATTTCCACAAGAAAAGCACTGATAAAACATTCCAACGTTATCAAATATCTTTATTTTTTAACAAAAAATAATGAATTAAATAAATTAACTTAAAGATGAATAAAAAATAAATCAATCAGTAATACAAAACCAAATAATACTAATGAGCATACAGTAGATATACACTGGCTGGCTAAGTAGAGAAAATGAATTATTTTTATTCCGTTTCAAATGTCTGTATTAACAGCTCTTTAACCTTTAACTTTCTGAACTTGAATGGAACATTGAACATGAAATATTCTGAACACGGCTTCTCTTGCCTACTCCTTGCTGCTAGAGACCTGGCAGCGCTTCTTCTCACATAGTCACATTTGGCTTGAGGGAGGAAGCAGTGGAGACCCTCAGTAGAGCTTGAAGATGCTCATCAGTAAGTCTGGACCTGTACTTGGACTTATTGAAGTTCAAGGTGGAGAAGAGCTTCTCACACAAGTATGTGCTCCCAAAAAGGCACATGGTCCGCTTGAACCTTCGGGAAAGTTCAGGGAAGCTGGGGGTCAACTCTCTCAAAAATTGCCCAAGCTTGTCTGCTTCTCCACTCACCTCCCTGAACTTGGCTTTGAGTGCAGAGTTGCACTGCAGGTCAATGAGCTCCATTTGAAGCTCAGGAGGGGCATCTTGCACATCAAAGGAGAAGGGGTCCGCAAAAATTTGAAATGTGGCTTTGTGTGTCTTGAAGTCTGCAAATCTGTGATCAAATTCCTCCTGTAGCTTCGAAATGGCCTCAACATACTTCTCACCACTGAATGGTGTGCCTGCATCCACGAGAGCCTTGCATGCTGGGAAATGGCAAAGGTTTGTCTGAGAGAGCTGGGCTTTCCATAACACAAGTTTAGTGCAGAATGCTCTCACGTTGTCATAGGCAGCACTGACAAGTTGCCCCTGGCCTTGTAGCTTCTTGTTCAGTACATTAAGCTCTTGTGTGATATCAACAAGAAAAGCCAAGTCCATGAGCCATTTGGGATCACTTAGCACAGGATCAATCAACTCACAAACGGCGTAGCTAGCTTTGACTGCTGCATTACTGTCTTTGGTAGCCTTCTTGAAGAGATCCTGTTGCCTCAGAAGACGTGTTTTAAGACTGGCAACCTGGTTGGCTCTCTCATCTCCCTGGTATTTTTCGTACTCCTCAGCATGTCTCGTAGTACAATTACGTTTCAAATTGTATTCCTTGTGCACCGCAACTTTTTCAGTGTAAATGAGACACGTCGGGGTGCCCCTGTGTTCAACAAAAAAATATTGCACTCCCCACTTTTCTTGAAACTGTCTGTGCTCATCACCGACCTTTCTCTTCACGGCAGGCTTTGAAAGAGACATCTCTGGGGCTCTGTAATATGTTTTTCCACTTGGAATGAGTCTCGGGTTGATCTTTCACATTCAGTCGCGCGGGTTTGTGGCGCATGTGCACTTTCGCTCTCCGTTTCAATCGCGGAGATGGCTACAGACACTGACACAGGCTGGATCACGGATCATAGCGCCTCATTCAGTTCTATGCTGAGAGCAGCGGAGGAGTGTGCGCGCCGAGCGGAGTGATCGGCCTCACGGCTTCTCCTCCGCCCAGCTGATTGGAGGAATGAATGAGTGAGTGAGCGAGACACTGGACAGCCCGGCCGATGTCCCGCCCTCCAGAGCCGTATACCTTACCGTGATTGGTTCATTCAGCTCCGAACCAAAGTTCCCTCTAATTTTTTGTTGGTCTGAGCAGAAAGACAACCTCCCTGAGCGCACTGAGTACCAGTGTGAGCGACATCATCGCTACTCGGATGATTCGCCTAAAGACGTTTCGCCGACGGACGTTTGACAGACGGGCAGGTCGCCGAATGGACGTTCCACCGAACGTTTATTCGGCCGAACGGAGGTTTCGCCGAAACGGGATTCGAACGCTCGCCCCGCCGGATCGTGTGTGTACAAGTTTTTCAACCTCGGCCCGCGGGCCATATACGGCCCGTTAGGATTTTTAATCCGGCCCGCCGCCGGTGTTGTCCAAATTATAGTAAAAATCAATGTTCGTCTACCATCAATGGCAGTCCGGGAGTAAGCACCCTTGGGCAGGCAGATGTAGCAGAACCGAGCCGTAAAATGACAGCAATCGGGTCAAATCCATCCTAAAACAGCATTTAATGATTAAATACAAATACTGGATGATATCGCGATGGAGGCAAAAAAACGTCTATAAACGTCCATTCGCCAAACGGCTCAAAATGCTCTCAAATTCGGTCAAATCCAGCTGAAAACAGCGTTTAATGATTAAATACAAATACTAGTATTTGTATTTAATCATTAAACTAACAAATACTAGTACGACCTGTCCGTCTGTCAAACGTCCGTCGGCGAAACGTCTTTAGGCGAATCATCCGGTCACGACATCATCATTGCTTGCTATCGGCACACCAGTATCACACCTGCCACAAGCAGGTGCATGTCCATGTTCCCTCTAATTTTTCATGTAAAACATGCTGTAAAACAAGAAAAACATGAGTGGACAGAGCTACTGCCACTGGCTGCCACTTAAACGGCGCCATCATGGGGAAAGGTGTAAAAAAAAAAAAAAAAAAAAAAAAAAAAAAAATCGATCTTTCATATTAAGACGGGGGCCGCAAATTATCGTCCCGAGGGCCGCAGTTGGCCCGCGGGCCGCAAGTTTGAGACCCCTGCTATAGAGGCAAGGGCAGAGTGCACACTCTCTCTGCTCATTGAACCTTCCCTCCCTTCACAACTCTAATCCCACCAAGTATCTGCCACCCTTTTGCATTTTACTCTCGCACCTCAGAAGTAATCATTCCATTCTTCAGCTGTCCAATCCACCAACTTTTTCCCTCTAGTCAACTGGATCCACTCTTGCACCTAAAGAAAATGCACAATGAGTCGAGAAGTTGAAAGGCTTTGGGCGAAATTTGCTGCTATAATGTGTGCAAGCCTGGCCAAGAGCTTCAGGATAGACAAAATTCAAAATTTCTACCGTATCCACTTCATTTGATTAATTGCAAAAGATTTTTTAAACAGAGTTTTCTTCCTGAATCGGTTTCCTTGCCTGCTCCAGGCCCCAGTTAAACTGACAGGTCCTTTTCCTTTTAGGGTGATAGGTTCACCGAAGGGTATTTCCAAATACTCGCCGTAACAAAAGAGACATCTTTCTCATATCTGGGAGAATCGATCCTGACGCGTCTCTGTCCCAGATCATTCTGCCCACTCGATGTCTCTCTTGCTAATTTATTTCGGCTGGTCTTTATCCGTCAGTTATCGCCATCTCTCTAAACAGGCAGCGATTGCAGGTGCGTACCTTTATGTTTCTTCTTCCTATTTTTGGTTTATTGTCTTCCCAATTAGAGTGTCACACAAGAGTGGCGATTTCCTTAGCACATAGCTAAACTAGAGACTAGAGGTGCAATTGTAAAAATCTTAATGGCCCCATGTATGTATGTGTGCGCGTGCGTGTGGGTGTGGATGTGGGTGTGCATGTGCGTGTGTGTGTGTATGTATGTAGGGTCATTGTTCCAACCCACTTACTTTGTGAACATCCACCAGGGCACTTTTATATAATTTCTAAATTGCATCCCGAGTATGTCGAGAAGTGCAGTAATGAAAGGGAATTTGTTTCCTAGGCGGCAGCACTGGTGGTAGTAACGAATTAGAGTTGTATTCATGTTAAGAATGGATTGAAGAATGAAATGAAGAGGGGCAACAAAGCGAGAAGCAAACAGCAATTTTTGTATTTTCCCTCATTAAATGCGCTTCCATGTTTTATTTGGGAGGATGGGAGGAATAACTTGACCTTAAGATCATGGAACATATTTCGAATGGGAGCCGTAAAGCAACTGGTCCATTTTTCTGCCTTGCGAGCAGTATATGTCATCTCAGCTTGAGGAGGCAACACCCTTGATTGGCATCATGGCATCATTTATATCCAGTGCAAGAGATTTACGTGCTTATTTTTAGCTGCATTTGTATGTGGCACGTTTTTAATGTAGCAACTGCTTCTCCTCTTCTGGGTAACAGATGAAATATGATGCTGATCGATTAAAACTTGTCCGCTTTAATGGAGTTCTCTGATGCAGCGGGCCGGTAGAGAAACAGGAACATTTGCTGCCAACCCTCCCACTTCGAATGCATTGGACGTCTATTGCCGTAAGTGGCAGTCCCTAAGTTAAAAACTCCTCTTCACCAAGGCGGACTGTGGATTTACTGGCTCCCCAGGGTACGCGGTCGTTTCGTCGAAAGACGTTTGGTCGACGGATGTTTGGGCGATGGACAGTTCGTCGAATGGACGTTTCGTCGAATGGACGTTTCGTCACACGGACGTTTGGTCGAGGGATTCGCCGCCGGACATTTCGTCCTCATTATAATCATGAGAGAGAGAGTGAGTTTGTAATTGCATTGACAATGTAAGAGCATTAATATCTAAATATCCAGGTAATCCCTCGCTCTCAAAATTATAATCATGAGAGACTGAGTTTGTGATTGCATTGACAATGTTAGAGCATTCGCTCGCCCCGCCCCCGGATTCGCTCGTATTGGCGTGTGTACATGAGAGAGAGTGAGTTTATAATTGCATTGACAATGTAAGAGCATTAATATTTAAATATCTAATATCGAAATTATCAATAAATTGCGTATTATTGGCGTGTGTGTACATGTTTCTCATTACCGGATTTGCAATCGCCCGCCCGCCCCGCCCCAAGATTCGTGTGTACAAGTTTTTCAACCTTGGCCCGCGGGCCATATACGGCCCGTTAGGCTTTTTAATCCGGCCCGCCGGCATTGTCCAAATTATAGTAAAAATCAATGACCTCATTCATTTCCCTTTGCCCTGCAATACCGCTCATCACTCTCAATTTAAAGACTGCTTTCTTTCGCTGAATAATATGTTCTTAATGTTGAAAGTAAATTGGAAAATACATTTTCACCTTAGATTGTGTCTTTTTCCTTATATTTCAATCCCCAAGTTGGTAAATTAAACACATTATCAATAAGATGCCATTGACTGTGGTAGATGTCCGATTCATGTTGACGGGTGTAGATGCTATTTCTGTTATTAGAGCTCCATCAAGTGGATATATAACGCAGCAGTCAACATGAATCGGACGTCTACCACAGTCAATGGCATCTTATTAATAATGTGTTTAATTTGGGACAATAATAGTATAAAAGAGGCAAGTTTGTCTATAGTATAGACAAACTTGCCTCTTGCCAGGGGTGGGCAAACTTTTTGAATGGCATCTTATTGATAATGTGTTTAATTTGGGACAATAATAGTATAAAAGAGGCAAGTTTGTCTATAGTATAGACAAACTTGCCTCTTGCCAGGGGTGGGCAAACTTTTTGAATGGCATCTTATTGATAATGTGTTTAATTTGGGACAATAATAGTATAAAAGAGGCAAATTTGTCTATACCAGGGGTGGGCAAACTTTTTGAATGGCATCTTATTGATAATGTGTTTAATTTGGGACAATAATAGTATAAAAGAGGCAAGTTTGTCTATACCATGGGTGGGCAAACCTTTTGACTTGCGGGCCAGAATGGACACTAAAATTTGACAGCATTTGGACAGGCAATGTAATTTATCAAACCTGGGGATTGAAATATAAGAAAAAAGACACAATTGAAGGTGAAAATTTATTTTAGAATTTACTTTCAACATTAAGAGCATATTATTATTCAACGAAAGAAAGCAGTCTTTAAATTGAGAGTAATGAGCGGTATTGCATGGCAAAGGGAAATGAATGAGGTCATTGATTTTTACTATAATTTGGACAACGTTGGCGGGCCGGATTAAAAAGCCTAACGGGCCGTATATGGCCCACGGGCCGTAGTTTGAAAAACTTGTACACACACGCCAATACGAGCGAATCCAGGGGCGGGGCGAGCGAGCGAATCCGGCGACGAGAAACATGTACACACACGCCAATAATACGCAACTTATTGATAATTTTGATATTAGATATTTAGATATTAATGCTCTTACATTGTCAATGCAATTACAAACTCACTCTCTCTCATGATTATAATTTTCAGAGCGAGAGATTGCCTGGTTGATCGCTTTCAACAGTGAACTCTCTGTCTCTTTCCGGTCACGGCTCCCCAGTGTTTCTAATCAAAGGGTCAAATGTCATGTCTCAATTCATGTTCCTAACTGAATCCCCTCACCCAATAAATCCCACCATTCCAGTCCTACTAACCTGTTAAGCATCAAATGGATAGCCTGCACTCCCCCACTAGCTGTAATGATGCACTGTGGCCCATTTTGAAAAGAAATCTGGATATTTTATCTAATGGACACCAGGAGAGAAGATGGGTGCGGTGGCATCAATGCGGGTGCAACGGGTACATTCTGTAGCTCCCTCGGTATCACCGTAAACATGGCACACACGCAGTGCTCCCCCTGCTGAAATGTAGCTGTGGCGGCTATCGCTCGTCTTATCGTCTCTCATTCAATCAGGACACTGCCACCCCCTTAGGGTGCTGCAGATAAAATTCTCATTATCTTAGCAAGCAGAATTAAAGGGACGGTGCCAAATCGGGTGGTGAACACAAACATGGAGCTGTTGGGAGCTCACAGAGATGTTCCAAATTGCTACCCTGGATTCAGTTTCTATCTCTCGTGAGGCCAGTGCACTTCCATTAGGTCTCAGCAGCATCACAGCTCATTTTTGTTTATTGCCACATGAAAATAAAACCTCAGCCATTCGAAAACTGGGCTTTCATAATATTCAAATATGTGTCTAATATAGTTTGTCTGCTTTGGGCCCTCATTAGATTCATTTTAGCTATTTAGAATCTGCATTTCTGCCATGTACAGGACTGGAGCAGTAGATTATGGCCAGAAAACAGATTCTAATTTCTAGTCCTGGCAGATATCTCATGCCATTCTTTGATGTACATTTATCTGTGCTATCTTGAAATGGTAGCGTGTATAAAAGACTAAAGATGAGAAAGATCTGTTAACTGCAAGTGTGGGGAGTGTCGCCAGGGGAAATCTCCACAGTGCATGGACTGCCCATTGTTTATTCATGCCTCCTAAATAGAAGCATGTGCATTCTTGCGTTCACTCGCTTCTTGTGTCTAACCGACGGTGAAGGAAGTTCCTCAAGGCCCCCTCTGTTCACTGACATCAAATACCCATCATAATGGATCATTTGCATCAGAAGTGACCCAGAAAGGGGAATCGATGTTATACTCTTGCATTGTCTTCTGCAAGCGTCGGATTGAAACATTCTTTGACGAGACTTCCGCCAAAAATAACCCCCCCCCCCCTCAACACCCCCATCCTTCATCTTTTCCCTTAACTTGATATTGACCGCTTCCATTTACAGGCCTATTGACGCCTCTCTGTGTCCAAACCGCATCACCACTTATTTGTCAATATGCGACTAGACAAGCCCTTCCACGCAGGGCTTTTTTCCACTTGACCGTTCGATCGATGCCTGACGGCCACACCTGTCTTAGGGCCGGCAGTGGCGCCTTCATGAGGTGTCAGACAATGAAAATATTCATCGGAATACCATAACAGGATTAGGCTTTGCAAACATGGCCAGAATAAAAACAACGAACTTCTGATGTACGCCGGCAATGCCCCGCCGTGGGAAAGAATCTAATAAGTTAGCGTGATTTAAAAGCTTTAGCTCACTCCTGCCGGGATGTCAAGGACTGTAAAATATTTGTGGTACCAGCGCAAGGACAAACAGTGTCTTTGGCACACTGCGTCAAGCCCTCCTCCCGTGCCTCTATTCATTAAAACACAAGTAGGTCACCTACAAAATGGCCGCCCCTTGGACAGCCTCACTGTTCGCCCTTCTTGTCAGCATATGTTCCTCTCGGGCTTCCGGCAGGAAGAGGCTCGATATTATGGTCCGGCGAGGCGTCCTGACAGGTGGCCGGGCGGGAGATTTATTGCACCGTCTTTGAATCTGCTTTTGATAGCAGACCATTTTCTTTGGGCACCGCTTTTAATGACCCTAATCAGATCCTGGGTAGAGCGGAGGGGCGCCATCACCAAAGCCCAAGACGCATCATGACAGCGTAAGAAAAAAAAAAGGAATCTGAGGTTGTTTTGTCTACCCAGACAATTTGTCCAATTGGTGTTGTTGTGGTGTGACTCATTGAGTGTGTCACTATGCATGTGTGTGTTTGTGATATCCTCAAGCAGTAACCCAATTGGGTGCTCCAAGTAGGACAAACATGCTGAATATTTTTTGCTTTTTTTTGGTTATTCATGCTCGTTCTAGTCATCAAGGATATGTCAGGGTTCAGGGTACACTTTCACTGAGGCTTGAGCAGACCTTTTCAACTCAAGACCCACTTATTGCCATGATGCCACACCACACAAAATCTCATTTCATCTCATCTTCTGCCGGTTTATCCGAAATCGTGTCACGGGGCAGCAGCTTCTGCAGGGAAACCCAGACTTCGCTCTCCCCAGCGGTGGGACGTGCCCGCAACACCTGCCAAAGGAGGTCTCCAGGGGGCATTCTGATCAGATGGCCGAGCCAACTCATCTGGCTCCTCTTGATCCGGAGGAGCAGCGGCTCTACTCCAAGCCCCTCCTGGATGACCGAGCTTCTCACCCTATCTCTCAGGGAGACACCATGCGGAGGAAACTCATTTCAGCTGCTTGTATCCGGGATCTCGTTCTTTCGGTCACGACCCACAGCTCATGACCATTGATGAGGGTGGGAACGTATATTGACTGGTAAATAGAGATCCTTACCTTTCAGCTCAGCTCCTCCTTCACCATAATGTACGCTGCACCGATCCGCCTGCCGATCTCCCGTTCCATTTTTGCCTCACTCATGAGCAAGACCCCAAAATACTAAACTTTTCTTCCTCACTTTGTCTGAGCTCCTCAATTTGTCAATTTTGCTTCTTCCATGTCTTCGATGTCAGCTTGCCTGTTGGAATGCAAAATTGCCTTCAAAACTGTTCACATGTTGAGAGTTAGCCTACTAATAGTGGAACTTTTATTTGCCCATGTCAAGAGGCATAGGCTTGAGCTTCATGTTCTTTTTTCTTTTTTTTCCCCCATAGTAGCTACCACCTTTCCCCCGTGTTGAGGTAGCCATGTTCTGGATAGTTAAAGACCTTCACACACAAAATAAAACTGCCTGTTAGTACACAAATGCCAAGATTAAACCTTTATGTCCATACTAACATTTTTTCCCCGCTCTTTACGTCTTCTCCACACTTTGGTGATACACTGAACACCATTCCACACATTGGATTCCCAGCTTGGCCCTGCTTCCATCTGGGCACCTGGGAAGATGCTACCTTGCACTGGAGATTGAGGAATGCGAATTGAGAGGGACGAAGCGGTGATGGGTCATTCTGCAACGATGGTCTTGGGATAATTGCCCATTTCCGGCTGATGGGACCTAGATCTCATTTTCTGAACCGCTTTATCCTCACTAGGGTCGTGGGGGGTGCTGGAGCCTATCCCAGCTGACTTCGGGCCAGAGGCGGGGGACACCCTAAATTGGTGGCCAGCCAATCGCAGGGCACAAGGAGACAAACAGCCATTGACACTCATACTCATGTCTAGGGGCAATTTCGTCCAATCAGCCTACCATGCATGTCTTTGGAATGTGGGAGGAAACCGGAGTACCTGGAGAAAACCCACGCAAAACATGCAAACTCCACACAGTTGGACCGACCTGGATTTGAACCCAGGTCCTCCACTGTGAGGCTGACATGCTTACTGCTCAGCTGCTGGGCCGCCCGGGACCTAGAATAGAATATAAAAACACTTCACCAGATCTACCTGTACTTGGGCTATTGGTAGTCTCCTGCTTCAAATAAAGAAACATCATCAGTTGGCAAATGTGCTGCCCACTGTTGCATATTTGATAACTGTAGGACGTGATTAGTATCGTAACTGCATGGCTTTGGAGGCAAGTATCCACGCACCAAGCTGGAATTTACCCAAGATCAATAGTATTCAGTAGCTGTCCACTTTGGATAACTTTTGACATTTTCCACTATTTAAACTTTGCTGTGGACTCTTGCGTAAGGTGCACTGTGACTGGTCGACTCACTCAGGAGACGCACTGTTCATCTGTTGACCCACTTTATAATTTATAGTGCTTGTCAGGGTGATGCGCGTCCGACGTGAGGTCCGTGGGGGATCGATAGCCGATGACTGAAGTCGAACCGGCTCGCTTGTCCTCTGGGAAATAGCAGAGGCAAACTAGGTTTGTCAGTGTGGTTTCATCAAAATGTCATCTCGCCCCGGTCCTCTGTAAAAATCTAAAAGCGCACGTGTGTTCAACCTTTGTATGCATTTTTAAATCTTTTTTTGTCTTTAATGAAAGCACTCTTGCCAAAGTATGAGGGAAACAACAGCTTTTGGATCTTCCCGACTCTCCATAGGGGCGATGCCTCGCAGCCTCCATCATCATCATGGCTTCCCCCTCTGTGCTTTGTAGACTCTGTCCATTAATCCATATTTAGTCCCCTTGGCTCATAGAGATCAAAGCTGTCTAGAAATTTTTTGTCGCGCCTTCGTCTCTTGGAAGATCCTTGGTAATACAGTTTGTGTACTGTAATGCTTCAAAGCTTGGCTCTATATGCTGTGGAGTCTACATGGACTTGAAAGCAAAGCAAGCATCTGAAAAAGCGGAACCCTTCTAAGGGAGTCGTGGCTGGTTCGATAATTTTTAAAAAACGAACTGGGATGCATTCAGTTCAGAGGCAAAGAGAAGCAGCAAATTCCGACTCGAAAGCCGCGGTGGACTACATTAACATCTTTGCCTTGGTTATCGCACAAGAAGGTTAAAATTTAGTGTAACATAAGATCAAAACTTATATTTAAATGTGTATATAGTAATCTAAGTTCATTTAAGTTAAATTTAAAGTTGATTATGTTTCGAGCTCGTTGCCGTCCGTGAAGTCTCTCTCCTGTCCTTTCTCTCTCTCTCGTCTATAGTAAGCCGCTACCGTCTGTCTGTACTGTGTAATGCCACATTTTAGTATTGAAGATCATAACCACTGGATAGCAGACCTGCTGTTAGGACTAGCTTGTTGTTTTTCCATTGCTTTCCCCCTGTTTTCTGATGCTCATTTCCCTACTCTTGTTTGTCCCTCCTGTCTTGCCGTTGGGCTCGCGCAGCTGTGCGTCATTCAAAATGAGTTCCTGTTTTGTCTATTTAAACCCCAGTAATTATTATGTCATTTGTCAGATCGTCTGCTTCACTTCCCTTGTGTCTGCGTTACGTCAGTGGTGTCCCATCAGGGCCTTCAGGGCCTTCTTTGCTGGCCTAAGACATATTTGAATCACAGACTGATGTTAATTATATTTTGCCCATGAATACTTATTAAATAATTTCAAATTGTCTGTCAGCTTCCCTTCATTGCCTCCCCCCTGGTTGCACTGCTTCCAGATGTGTGTTTTCATATTGAAGCGTTTAACCAATCACATTTCAGCCATTATTTGTTGCCATGGTCAGAAATCTTCCTCAAGGCCTTCACAATCAGTTCTGCAGGCTCTGCTGCATAAAACAAGCGTCGATATAACTGTTGCTTTAACCAATCAGAATTCGATTTGGCGACACCAAGGCCTTCTCGCAGGCGTAGAGATACGTCATCGCTTTCACCAACTATGATTGGCTAGTGATAGAGTAGGCGGGCCAAAGACAGAGTGAGCCAGGCAGAGATCGCAAACTCCACCCACAATGGCCGACGAAGGAAAACAAATGGTTTTGATTGCAGATTTGCTGACAAAGCCATTTTCCAGACGGACTCTTCCAGAAAAAAATTGACATCATTAAGAAAGGGTGGTCAACTCCAAAGCTAGCAAGCCTGTTACAACAGGGTTTGTCCGCCACTTTCAGTTCGCTTACAACGAGCGCTACCCCTGGCTCACGGGCTCCGAGGAACACTGCAAACTGTATTGCTGGGAGTGCTTGTTATTTGCCACCGATCAACATGGTGTTTGGAGCAACACTGGATTTGCAAATTTGGGTTGTTTAACTAAAGCAGCAACAAGACACCAAAGCACTGCCGGACACTTACAGGCAACAGTGCTCTCCAAAACTTTTGGGGAAACTCAAGTGGAGTTACAGTTCAGCGAGCAAGTGCGCAGAGAAACGGAGCGCCACATCGAAAAGGTAAAGAAAAATAGGGAAATCTTAAAAAGCTTGATAGACTGGTAAACTTTCATTTCGGGGACACGATGAAAGCGCTGCATCCCCAAACAAAGGAAATTATGTGGAACTTCTTTCTCTCATTGCTGAGAGAAACACGGATTTATATTACCACCTGTCCACTAATGAAGTGTTTAGTGGCACGTCGGGCAAAATACAAAACAACCTGATCACTGCTATTGGTGGAGTGATGGAGGAAGGTAAATAAAATTACTGTTTGTCTGTGTAATGGTGAATGAGTCTGTGCGGTGTGCTGATGGATTTAAAACACGTCTGGATGATTTTGAATTTTGTTTATTTGCTTCACACATTTAATGGCATTTTTGAGCATTAGACAAGCTTTTTTCAATGCTACAGAACAACAAACTGGATGTACACTACGAGGCCACTGAACGCAGTGCAGATGCTCCAAGCGCACAAAGAGGTCAAGCGCAAGATTTTCGCGTGCACTACAACCAACTCCAAGACAGGATTCTGGACAATATTATTTGCCAGACGTGGACCAGATTTCAAGAACACGAAAGACTGAAGTTTCTCTCCCTCCTCGACCCGCAGAAGTTTCGGGAATACCAGAAAACTTTCCCACATGCAGCCTTCTCCATCTTACCCCAAAGCCACGGTACACTTTTCGATCTGCCTCGGCTAAGAACAGAACTGATTGTAATGTATGCCACGAATGATTTTACAGGAAAATCTCCCACTGATCTCCTTGACTTCCTTCAGCAGAAAAATCTGAGTGAGAGCATGGGGCGGGTGTACACATTAGTGGGTTTGACACTGAACATTCCCGTGTCCACAGCTTCTGTCAAACGGACATTTTCAGCCCGAAACAGAATCAAAACTTATGCCAGAATTACAACAGGACAGACTCGACTGTCAACATTAGCTTTGAGGGCGATAGAAAAGAACTTATTGATGGAGCTGAAACGCACGTGTAATCTGAACAACAGAGTTATGAAATCTCCTTGAGGAAAGAAAGGAGGATGGATTTTGTGTATAAATAAAAATAATTTTTGGTGAGTAAAATATGTCTATTTTCCTAAATAATATTTCAATTTTTTAGGTTATTATTGATTCTTTTTTAGTCGCTGCATTAAAGGTTTTATAGCCATCAAGCGTTGGATTGATTCACACACCACTACTGAGGCCTAGGTGTGAAATGCACGACCCGCCACTGCGTTACCTCGTTGCTCGATTCCCCGTGTTTTCCCCCGTCAGGTTTGGTTTTGTGATTTGATTTCTAAGTCTTTGTTATTTTCTAAGATCCTGCCTAGGTTATTAATGTTTTGGTATGAGCACTACTTCCCTCTTCCTCGCCTGCTTCCCTGCAATTGAGTCCTAATTCCTCGTACTTTGCCTCGACGTCTCCCCAAAGACGTAACAGCTGCCAACTACTCCGGAATTTCAAGAGTTTACGCAAACTCCGGGACTCCGGACAACCTCCCTAAACTCCTGAAATCCCAAAAATTGTCACTTAAATTTTTTTTGAAGCAACTATTTCAGAAAAGTACCAAATTTCACATTTAAATCCCTTGAAATTCACACCTGCACTGTAAAACGGAAGAATTCGGTAGCAGGAGTGCATTGTGAATCATCCAAGGTAAAAGTTCTGAAGAATGATTCGTCTTGTGCGACTTCAGCGCATATCGATTTTGCGTGAATCGCATTCACTCCGTATAAACTCTGGAAATGGGAGAAGGGTACTCCTGAAATTGGGTTGATGGAGGTTTGTGTAGGTGGTGACTTAGACTAAATAAAAATATGTTTTTCCATTGTAATATCCTGTTTTGATGTTTTTTTAAATGGGTGGGAAGGGATTAATTTGTATTTAGTTATTTTCTATGGGAAAAATTTATTTGAGACACGGGTAAATTGACATAGGAGCTCGATCCTGGAATGCATTAGGCTCGTATCTCAAGGTATTACTGTACTTACGAATGTGTTCCCATTGCTATCTCCCAACATCTCATGTGACTTTTTCATCTATTTCTAGGTCAGGACCATGGCAGAGTACCTCCGGCCAGCGGTGACTTCCTGATCCATGTGCCTTTGACCCCTTTTGATCTGTTTTTTTTTTGCATTTTTTGAGTGTGTTTAACATCATTTAAATTGTGTCTTTATATGCTTGTGAACATATTATCTCAACTCCATGTCCATGTGAGGAGCATAAAGTCAATAATGCTAACACATCTACTGAGGCTATGAGAGAGCTGATATCAGTAGATTTGTTAGGAAAGCTCGAAAATCAAGGCTATTTTACTAAGCTACTCGCAACATGGGAAGCAGTAACCAGGACCAGTTTTGTACTGTAGTGCTTTGCGATATCACACAAAACCGCAAAGACTTTTAAGCTATTTTCAGATAAGCCCAAGAGTGCTTGGTGGTCTCTGCGGCACTGAAATGTCCGGAGGGAAAAAAAGAATTCGAGAAATTCCAGGCAAACAGAGACCAGAAGTGGGGAGGACATCAGCGATAATATTCAAATTTCATGGCTTTACTCGTGATTCTTCAAAAAATAACAGATGCTAGACTAGGCTTGTCTAAAATTGAAAATACAAAACAAATGAAAAAAAAACACTGAAAACTATTTCCTTAATTATTTTTGCATTGTTTGTTTGGTAGTTAGAACAATGTTATTGTTACACTATTAATGGAATACAAAGATATTATAATATCTCAATAGAACGTTAAAAACAAAAGGCATTGTAGTGTTAATTTTACTGAGTTACTGTTGCACAATTACCATTGTTTTGCTTAAATTTCACATGGTAAATAGTTTTTGTAAAACAGCACTCTCATTGACGCATGCTTACCAGCTTCTATAAACAATGTCATTTATTTCAACGTAGAAATAAAATCGAAAATTGGAGTGGATTTTTGGAGGACAGTTATCATTCAAATTTCGCGGCTAATGTAGACCAGATATTGCCGCGATAATCGAAAAACCGCGAGGTAGGATCACCCTATTATTAATACCATACTACATGTTTTCACACCTATACAAAAATACAAGTGCAATTATCAAAAAGGCTATTTATTAAATGTTACAATTATGCACATATGGAAAGACTGTAATGTATTATCTAAATATAATATATAAATTGTAAATAATTTAAGTACTGTACTCAGAGTGAAAGAAACAGGTTACTGTTTACGACCACGAAAAGGAACGTTGCTTCTGCCAAAAATCAGTCTTTTGCAACTTTTTGTGCACTGTGTTGAAAGCTTTGAATCTCATTATTCTTGTACAATCACAATAAAAGCATTCAATTCAATTCAAATTTTTGCACACTAGCCAACGTTTTTGGGATCGCGAGTTCGTCTCTCTTATCATATCATCCAATGCTCCTATGGAATGTTCCCCATAGTTTTCTACTTTTTCAAATGAATCTACAACTGCAAACCCCAAAAACGCATTTTTCTTCTTGAATTCGGATAGGAACTTTGGGGTTGTCGTCCCAAGGGTCATCAAAATTTAATTTTTGGGGTTTAAATCTATTTTTCCATTAAAAAATAATAACAATTTTCCCACCCTGAGCGCCAATATAATTTTCCCCCAATTATTGAAATATATTTTGATTAATTCCTTACAGTGGCGTACAGAGGAATTTTGCGCCCTGGAGCAAGTTCTAGACGGTGTGCCCCCTTAATGTCAGAACTCAATTATAAAGGTAGCTAAATGTGATTGAAACTTAGCGAGTTACAGACCGATTTTCTTTTGTAAATTTGCAAAATATTAAAGACTAGATTTAGACACTTAGACATATTGCAATCATTTCAATTATTGATTTCTACGGCATAAATATAAATATATTTATTTTCTGCGGCCTAAATTAAAATATATTTATTTTGCGAGACAACTTTATTTCTGACACAACAATTTATATTTCCCAGGCCCTGTTTGTAACTGTTACGTCTTTGGTGAGACGTTGAGGCGAGGTTACGAGGAATAGGACCCAATCGCAGGGAAGCAGGCGAGGAAGAGGGAAGTAGTGCTCATACCAAAACATTAATAACCTAGGCAGGATCTTAGAAAATAACAAAGACTTAGAAATCAAATCACAAAACCAAACCTGACGGGGGAAAACACGGGGAATCGAGCAACGAGGTAACGCAGTGGCGGGCCGTGCATTTCACACCTAGGCCTCAGTAGTGGTGTGTGAATCATACCAACGCTTGATGGCTATAAAACCTTTAATGCAGCGACTAAAAAAGAATCAATAATAACCTAAAAAATTGAAATATTATTTAGGAAAATAGACATATTTTACTCACCAAAAATTCTTTTTATTTATACACAAAATCCATCCTCCTTTCTTTCCTCAAGAAGATTTCATAACTCTGTTGTTCAGATTACACGTGCGTTTCAGCTCCATCAATAAGTTCTTTTCTATCGCCTTCAAAGCTAATGTTGACAGTCGAGTCTGTCCTGTTGTAATTCTGGAATAAGTTTTGATTCTGTTTCGGGCTGAAAATGTCCATTTGACAGAAGCTGTGGACACGGGAATGGTAGGGAAGCAGGCGGGAACGAGTAGTGCTCATACCAAACTTTAATAACTTAGGCAGGATCTTAGAAAATAACCAAGACTTATAAATCAAATCACAAAATCAAACCTGACTAGGGAAAACGATCAAGGAACGAGGTAACGCAGACAAATGGCAAGAGAAGTAAGGCAGACATAATAATCAGTGGGGTTTAAATAGACAAAATAGCGTAATTTTGAATGGCGCGCAGCTGTGCAAGTCCAACGGCAAGACAGGAGGGACAAACAGGAGTGGGGAAACAAACATCAGATCACCGGGAGAAAGCAATGGAAAAATAACAGTAACTCCAGAAAATGACGACTGAATCAAGGGTACGGCTTATATGCACACAAGACAACGTTGCTATACTCTTTTTCACCAGTAGATGTCAACAAATTGAAATTTACTATTTGTTGGTTATTTTCTGTTATGCAGTAAGAAAACAACAATTACTTGATGAACTTCCTTATGATATTGACCCTAATAATGTGCTTTTGAATCATACAGTATCTCAGAAATACCAGGTGCAATGATTTTTCTTAAGATTTTCTTCCCGGCACTTTTGTCCAGTTCCGAATTTCCAGCGGCATTGAGGTGTTGCTCCTTCTGCTGCGTATTGTTCACAGCTAGTCCCATGTGTATGACAGCGTAGACATGGCTGAATGGTTCCAAAAAAGAAGTAGCAGAAAGAAGCCAGGCTAACAGAACAAAGAAAGTTGTAAAAACACTAAAGTAAAAAGTATAAAGTACAAAGTAAAGTAAAAAGGAATGTATTAAGAAATATTAAAATGTAATAAAAAAGATCAAAAGACTGTAAAACACGAAAAACAAATAAGAGTGGACAGAGCTACTGCCACTGGCTGTTGCATGATGGCGCCATCTTGGAAAAAGTTTTATGAAAATAATTCTGGAACAAATTGATTTCGTAAGTAGAGGTCCTACTGTATATAGTAATCTGAAATATACTCTTGCAGTTTGGCTCCATCACTTCGGGATATATATGAGATCTCCATTGCGAACACCTTATCTACAATTGTGATTCCCGGGATTGACGGTAATCTTAATGATCACTAATTGGTGATTGTCCCTCATAATCCTTAACAGATATTCTAAATGTACTACACGACGGTCTTATTGAAACATTCAAATGTGTTGGGAGAGAATTATTTTGGGGATGATGGCCATCTCATTGATACCCTGTCATTTTTCATTTCTCTTGCAATTAATTAGTTAATGTATCACCTGGTGGATCCACAGACCTTTAATTGACAGTGAATGTTCATAAGATGTGCCGACGGGAGCAGTGCAGCGGCGAGCATCACTGGCCAGCTGACATTTAGAACGGTCTCATTTCTCTGTCTTTTCTTGTCGTGTCTTTATTGTACTTCATCTCCCTCTTGTTAACTTGCTCCACTTTCTTGCTCAGTTTGAGCGGCCGTTATCTTCGCCCTCCCCCCTCTCTGCAAAGCCTGAGTATCTCCCTCTATCCCCAATTGCCCCATCAGCCTGTTTTGTCTTGCTCCGACTGGTGCTCAGATTCCTTAGGTCTTCTATGTTAGCATACACTCAGAGCACCCTTTTCCCAAAGCTTCTGCCTCGTGAATCTGCAAATATTGACAGTAATTACAACATTTGTGTATGGCAGCTTTTATTTTATGACCAAAATAAACCTTTTTGGGCTTGACAGACTCTATGGGGTGCTGTAGTAGTATTGGTTTGCGGTTTTCTACTCCGAAGGGAGAAAAATCCAACCGCTTTTTTGGCTTTAAATTATGGGTGAGGACTTCTGGATACCTCACGATACCATTTGGGATAGATTAGATCTTTTTGTGTTTTTGATTGGCTGGCCACCAAGATATAATCAATCGATCAGATATCAAGGTGGAAAAGGATTTAGAAATTTGGAATCGATTTCTGAAATCGCCAATAAGCCCTTTTCAGGGATGGCGGTGACAAATGATGCGAAAAAAATTGATTTTGTCAAATGAAATGTTTGATGAAAATCCAGCAGCAGTACTCCAAATGTGAAACTTGACGTGGAGGAACAAATAATCTGCTCTGCGAAATGGGGGGGTTTCTCAGTTGAAACGTTTGATGAGACAGGTGAGATAAACTTTTTGACGTAATAAAACAAAATGTCAACCACTCCAATATTGATTGGAAAGATTATTGCTCAGCGAGCAATGCCATAAACCATAGGGAACTCTTTCATATTGGTTTTATTGTCTCTATACGCAAAAAGGTCAATCGTTTCAATTGAGACTAAACCTTTTTACAAAGGGTTAAAATAAACGAGGAATGAAAATGTCTAATGGATTCCCAGTCAAACATGCAGAGCTTCTCACAGAACTCCTCAAAGCGGTACAGCTACCAATGAAGCTGGCTATCTGAAAATGTAAAGCACACACGACGGGACAAGACCCCGTCTCATTGGGGAACAAGTGAGCAGACGAAGCAGCCAAAGAAGCCACCCACTGCAAACATCCAGACGGCAATCTCCACGGTGGAAAGACACAGCCCAATCCCAGCCGAAATCCTAAGAGACATGAAAAATCACGCCCCAGAAAAAGAGAAACTACAATGGGAAACAGAAGGAGCCATTCAACACAAGAACGGCCTATATGCAGTAGAAAACAAGCAATGCATCCCACAATCATTATTTGAAGTGATTGCCAAATTGAGCCATGGCAGGAGCCATGTCTCAACAGGAGGGGTAGTATAGTACAACAAACAATGCATGTTCCCAGAGGTCTCCAAACCTACTGTTAGGTTTATCCTTAGGTATTTCCAAATTCAGCTTTCAATAAAAAAGGCATCTGTAGTCACATCTCCATTTAATTCTTGCAAGAAGAGAATACATCCACCCGCTCGTCCGGTCAAGATTATTCTGTCGAGCGGCATTATGTCCTGCCCATTTAAGGCCTCAAATCAAAACAATTACAAGGTTATCGATTCGATCCAATTGCGTAAGCAAGAAACAAAACAATTCCATAATCAAGCAAACCTAGCGTCACAATTTAAAACAATATGCGAGTAATCCCGGAGGTTGATTGATAGCCATCCGCTGAACCGAAAACAATTTAAGCGTCCTTCACAGATCTTCATTGCGAACTTGTATCTGGGGAAAGGGTTGAGGCGTATCTTCCAGTAATCAGTCCTCGGAGCAAGGACTCAGTGAATTGTTAAGTCTCTAGCTGGAGCCAGCTGTCCTGGAGAGTGACCTTGGAGTAAGCGTTTGTCTTCGTTGAAAGCACATATTAATTCTAACTCTATTAACACATATATATTGTTTAATATAGTTACACATTTACGATGAGCATTACTATTCCTAATAAGCAAATATATTGATTAATATAGTAAGCATGTATATTATAAGGCTTTATATTCATTGCAAACACATTTATAATAATGATTACTCCAACATTCCCCCCTATATTATAAATTTGCACATGATCTCCTTAATAAAACTTCAAACACATTTATAATAATGATTACTCCAACACCTACTTTTTTTTTTGCAGAAACTGTCACCTGCTGTAGACACAACTCTCAAGGCAATGAACGACCCAAGTGCGGAACAAGGCAAACAGGGATATGTCCCTTCGAGGTTTTGAACATGGATTTTATCAAACTGAACCAAAGTGGCACATACAGGAGGTCCTGTCCCCAGGTGACCTGGTACTCGTCAAGGTGATAAAAAGAAAGTGCTGGTCATCTCCACGTTGAGATGGACCTCACCGTGTGATTTTGCCCACCCCCACCACCGTCAAAGCTGGTGAACGAGTGTTGGAGCTCACGACCAATATCCAACAAATAGGCTTCATCGACCTATACCTCCGACCGGACTTACAAGGAAGAGACCCCCTCTTCAAATGATTATCCAGAACCACCTTGCCCTTGACAGAATAACCGCCCAGCAGGGAGGTGTGTGTGCCATGTCAGAGACATCCTGCAGTCTGGTAATAACTTATTTCCTTCAAATTGGTCTCACTCTTTCTGTGCCTGCTCCTGAAGATACTGGTCAGCTGTTTTGCAGACCCAACAGACTGCAATGCCTTTGTGAGAGGTGAAATGTCTTTTGAGACGGCCAGAAAACTCCAGTTGTAGTCAATCAATTTATTTGCCAGAGCAAATAAAATTGGCCTGAATGAGAATGATGAAATGTTGGTGAGTTTATCACTAGTAAATGTCAATCCATTTGAATTGGAAAAGTTCAAGTGGATTGGACATCTATCGTAGCCAAGAGGAGCCACATTTCATTAACAAGTAAAACTAACCTCACTTGATGAGTCCATTGTCCATTCATTTTATTTGGTGTTTATTTGGCTATTACCCTGCAAAAACACACCTACTTAAAACTAGTTACATTCCCTTATTTTCAGACTGAATCTACAAGAAATAAGGCAAATTATCTGCCCGTGCCAGAAAAAAAAACTTTCATGGAAATGAGTTATTTGGAAACTTAGTTCAAGCAATACATTACAATACAATATAAAAAAAAAATTTAAGTAACATTTTGCATATAGTAAGCAGATTATGCCTGTTTAAGCAACAAACTAAAGCAGGGGTCAAAGTCATTTTTTGTCGCGTGCCACGTAGTTTTATTTTCATCCGGTGGGCCGTTGTCTTCCAACTAGTCTGCCAAAATTAATCCATTAATAATTTGACAGCATTTCCAATCATGCTGATCGATAGATTATTTTTGGACATTCAAATCACAACAATCTTCTCTTCGTGCCTCTTAATAGGAAATATACTTTTGTAGTGGATTTTTTTAAACATTTACAATTCTTTTAATCAGAAAAGAGGGCAAACATCAAATGTATCATGTCCTAAACTTTTATTTTTTATTCAAAAAGGAAAAAGACTAAATATTGCATTTTTAAAAATCTATTTATTCAGGCCCAGGATCAGACTGGTGGCTGGTTGCGCCTGCCATCCAATCACAGGATCAACACCTAATGGCTTAAGCCAGGGGTGGACAAACCGGTCCTCGAGGGCCACTGTGGGTGCAGGTTTTTGTTTCAACCGATCCAGCACAGACGCTTTGACTAATGAGATTTCTGCAGAAAACAAGAAGCACCAGACTGCAATCCACTGATTGCCCTTGTTGGACACCAGATTGGTGAAAAGGTGTCCTCTTTATGGGTTGGAATGAAAACCCGCAACCACTGCGGCCCTTTGTGGAATAGTTTGCCCACCCTTGGCTTAAGCAGTACCAGGTGCAATTCATCAGTCATCAAGAAGTATTTAAAGCCGACCAGAACATCGCCACGCCGCTGGATCGCCTTAATCAGTTTATTGTTAAGTACCTTCTCGTGCATCTCCTTTTTTGCCTCCCCTGATCTCCGACTTCTTGTTTTGTTCCCAGGATCCTGAACACGCTCAGCCCCATGACCACACTCTTGACCACACATATTGTACCTTCATTTTGGAAACCACTACGGACCCCTCACAAGGCTACCGCTCTGGTCGACTGCAGAGCGGATGAGAGCTTTGTCGACCGTTCCGTGGCTGCCCGACTTGGCATCGAGACTCGGCCATTGGGTAGACCACTGAGAATTACTGCACTAGACGGGCATTCCTTAAGCAGAGTAGAGTTACGGACGGATCCAATTCTCCTCTGCTTATCTGGCAACCACCAGGAGATGGAGTGCTTTTATGTCTTGTTCCCATTGTTCTGGGTCTTCCTTGGCTGAGAGTACACAATCCGGTGATCGACAGGTCTGGACCCAAGGTGACAGCCTTGAGTCCAGCCTGCCACACTAGGTGTCTCCAATTAGCCCATGTGCCCACAAGGTCATCTCCGAGGCAAGACCTAGCCACGGTGCCGGACTGTTATTACAACCTTGCACATGTTTTTAGCAAGGACCGTGCTAATCCACCTCCTCCGCATCGCCCTTATGATTGTGCCATTAACCTTTTGCCTGGTGCCAATCCACCCAGGGGTGGGCTCTACAACATCTCCAGGCCCGAGCAGAAGGCACTGGAGGACTGCATCTCTGACACACTAGCAGCAGGTTTCATCCGCCCATACTCCTCCCCTGTCGAGGCTGGATTCTTCTTTGTTGAAAAGAGGGACGGTTCGCTGTGCCCCTGAATAGACTACCAAGGCCTGAACAAAATCACTGTCAAGAGCCCCTTGCCTCTCATCAACTCAGCTTTTACCCCACTTCATGGTACATACATTTTTACTAAATTGTACCTCTGCAACGCCTACCATCTTGTCTCCATTCGGGAAGGAGACGAATGGAAGACAGCCTTCACCAACCCCCTGGGCCATTTCGAGTACCTGGTGATGCCTTTCGGCCTCCGGTATGCACTGGTGGTGTTGCAGTCCCTCATAAATGATGTCCTCCGAGATATGTTGATATGTTTGTATTAGTTTATCTGGATGACCTCTTAATTTTTTTCGCGCAGTCTTGCAGAACACAAACTGCACATGCCAAGTTCCGGTCTACTCTCAATCATCCCTGGTATCACGTTGTGATCAACTTCGTCACCGGTCTTCCTAAATCCTGGGGTAACACAGTCATTCTGACCATAGTTGATGATTTTCCAAAGCCGCAAACTAACCTCAGCCCAGGAGATGGCTGACCTATTTGCACAGCATGTGTTCCGTCTGCATGGAATCTGGGGTCCACAATTCAACCCTCACATCTGGTCTGCTTTCTGTTCAGCCCTTAAAATCTCAGTGAGTCTCTCCTCTGGTTATAATCCTCAGATTAACGGTCAGTGTGAGCGCACCAAACAGGAGCTGGAGGCAGAACTTCACTGGACCACCCATGCCAACCCTACCACCTGTGGCGAGCAGCTGCCCTGGATTGAATACGCTCACACCTACCACCCTAATTCCTCTTCCAACCTGTCCCCGTTTGAGTTTTCCCTCTGTTATCAACCGCCCTTATTTTCTTCTCTGGAGGCAGATATTGCGGTGCCGTCTGTCCAAGCACATCTGGCCAGATGTGCCCGTATGGGAACAAGCTACAACGCTCTTCCACCCGCACCGAGAGACGGGCCAATCGCCGCCGTGCCCCCGCACCTGCCTACCACTACGGATCCTTCGGCTACCAACCTCCACGCTACGACAAACGACTCGCCTATGCTGCTCCTTTTGTGCCTTCGCCCGTCTTCGGAACGCTTTCAATAAATTAAGTCCCACATCCAGATTGTGCATTTGCCTGCTTTGGGGTCCTCCGCCCACCATCGTAATAGTTAAGTTACAGTGAAAAATAAAAGTGGAAAGAGGAAACATTTTAGATATATTTAGATATTTAAAAGAAATGGAATAAAAGAACTGGATCAAAAGCCCTAAATATTCAGTTTAAATAGATCTAAAACAATGTTTATTTGAGGGTTTTTTCTTAGTAAGGGAAAACGTCTAATCAGTTGTTTTTCATTTCAAAAGGAAAGAAAAGATTTTTTTTTAATTCTGTTTAATAATAATTTGGAAAACTGAAAATACTTTTACAAAGTATCTATTTTCAGATTTAAATGCCTTTTGAACTAAAAGCAAAACAAACCTAAAAAATAAAATTTGGGATTTAAAAAAAATGCAATTATTACAGGAAATATTGCCTATACATCTATAATCTTTGGATTTGATCATAAAACAGAAAGTCGCCGCTCATAATGTATTTTCTCGGGACGCACAAAATGCTGCAGTGGGTGTGATTTGGCCCCCGGGCAGCCACTTAGACACCTGTGAACTAAACGAATTAGAGTTTTAAAAAGATTAAATAACTTCAACTATTGGATTGGATTGGATTGGATTGGATTGGATTGGATTGGATTGGATTGGATAACTTTATTCATCCCGTATTCGGGAAATTTCGTTGTCACAGTAGCAAGAGGGTGAGGATGCAGAAATAGGAAAGGTATTTTAGACATAAATAGATAGGTTATAAGTAAGTTAATAAATAAATACATGAAATACATGAATAAATATATAAATAAATAAGCGTGTTGCTGAAGTATATATATATATATATATATATATATATATACATACATACATATACATATACACATACGTGTACATATACCTATACATATACATACACACATAATAAGCACATATATACATACATGCACATAGATGTACATGTATGCATATGGTAGGTCTTAACACTCAGCCATTTTTTGTTAAAGAGCCTGACAGCTAATGGGAGGAAGGATCTGCGGAAGCGCTCCTTCCTGCAATTAGGGTGCCGCAGTCTATTGCTAAAAGAGCTTCAGAGGGACTTCACAGACTCATGCAGGGGGTGGGAGGTGCTGTCCATGATGGACATCATCCTGGTCAGCACCCTCCGCTCTCCCACTTCCTCCACAGAGTACAAAGGACAGCCCAGAACAAAGCTGGCCCTTCTGACCAGCTTATTCAGCCTGTTCCTGTCCCTCTCCGTGCTCCCGCATCCCCAACAGACCACTGCAAAAAACACTGTAGATGCTACCACAGTGTCGTAAAAAGTCCTCAGCAGTGTCCTGCACACTCCAAAGGACCGTAGACTCCTCAGTAGGTAGAGGCGGCTCTGGCCCCTTTTATACAGGGCATCTATGTTTGTGGACCAGTCTAGTTTGTTGTTGAGGTGAACACCCAGGTACTTAAAATTCTCCACGATTTCAATGTCTGTACCCTGGATGGTCACCTGAGTGGTCTGTTGAGGATTCCTCCGAAAATCGATGACCATTTCCTTTGTCTTTCTGGTGTTGATATAGATGTTTTGCCTACACCTGTCAACAAAGGCTGTGATGATTCCCCTGTACTCCAGGTCGTTCCCGTCCGTCACTCGTCCAACAATAGCGGTGTCGTCAGAGAACTTCTGGAGGTGGCAGGTGTCTGTATTATGTTTAAAGTCTGATGTGTAGAGGGAGAATGAACCAGAGAATGTCACTCTTTGTTCATTAATCAAACAAAATAAGATATTGCAAGAACTCGCACCAAATGATATTACGCTTATTTCATCTCTTTTCGACATGTGGGCCGATTATAATGATAAATAGCTCCTTTCAAAAGTGCGGCTCGCCCATTCTTGGGGCCCCACATCTGCGGGTGTCACTTTGCTGGCTTTGATTGGGCCTAACGGGCTGAAGATGTGAAGCTTCATGTGGTGCGACGACAAACCCATGGTGACAGTTTGTTTGTTGCTGACTGAATTTAAGCTGTGAAGTCTTTGCCTTTCTGAAAATTGTAATCTATTATGATGCATTGTTTCTTAGCAAAACATATTTCTTCCATTCGAGATTGTACTCACTTTGCCACTGTTGGGTTTTTTTCAATTCGTATTCTAATATGTTCCGTGTTAGAGGTAGGAACCTCTGAGTTCCTTACGATTTGCGATACAAGACTCACAAACTCTGATATGGTGATACACCGATTATCGAGACACTAGTCAGGAAATCATTCTACTGTACTTGTATAATTAATGTATAGCAATAAATGCCTTATATACAGAAAAACAAGCTATTTTCAACCTTCTGCTGTGAATTGAAATGATTTTATCACTGGATGTCCCATCCACTTGAAGTCGGAATGTCCCAGTTAATGAACATTCTTCAGGTCTTCCCTAAGTAAACTACAAATACATAACATGATCTCCCCGCAGGTTTTGTCTTTTCTTGCCCTCACAGTGCTGTTTAGCTGACCCCAGCCCATCGTGGCGCCATTTACGCGGCGGGAGGTGCTTATCGACCAGCAAAGTGCTTCCAAAAAGCCACTTGGCTTGTTCATTAAAGGTTTCCTCAGATTCTTTAGTCTGTCTAGACGATGGGGAGAATGTGTCGGGCTGTAAGAAAAAGCGATGATAAGGGGGCGAGTAGAAATTATCTTCATATCCGAGTCTTGGTGGTGTTCAGTTTGATTGAATTTCCTCTGCCCCCCCTCCTCTGTTCCTGTTTTGATCCCTGACGGTCCATGATTTGTTTCCCTCCGGTTTGCGTTGGCGGGTTATTTGATCAGCTTTGTTAACACGCGTCAAGTAGCGACGGTGAATGTTAAAAGGCTGTCGGTGACCTACATTGGCACTCCAGCCTTTAATTTGCTCCAATAAACCAAAGCTATATATATCTTTTTTTGCCATTAGAACATCATCTTTTTGAAGGCTATTTAGAAGGTTTTGATTTTTAGTGAAGCTGGTCATTTCAGAGCATTTCGTCTGAATAATCCCGGCCTACACTGCTTTCAAGACCATCAAATCCTTTTTGTACACTCAGATGCCAAGACAACAGTCCAATAATTTCATTTACAGAACCATTATTCTTTGATGTCTTTTACTGTTTCCAGATGCTGTCAAATTGTTGATTTCAAACTGACAGTAATTCAAAGACAAGATTAGTTCCCAGGTCAGGGGGGGAAGCCAGGCATCTGAAATGTGTGGAATTTATCAATATATCTGCCGGCCATCTACTTACCTGGCTGGCTGCAGCTAGCATTAATCAGTCTGAGCCTACAGAGCAGACGTTTCTTTAACTGGAGCAAGCTGGGCCAAACTCTGACCAGAACAATCCACGAACAATTCCACACATCATTTTGAGAGGTGACCAGGTAAGGGAATGGACGGCGTCCTGTCACGGTCCGCGTGTGCTCTGGCTGTTGGTAATTATGGATAGTGGTTCAGCCCACCAGTCAGGAAAAGTGGGCGGCAGATTGATGCCAGTAGAGAAACCGCATCCTGTTATTTTCATCCCCACTCCTTAAGATCCTCAGGATGTGATTTGGGAAATGGCGCTCTCACTCATCCATCAATTTCCTGCTTGTTTGGTTCACAGTGGAAGGCATCAACAGGGAGCATCTTGGTGACATAACTGTAAGGGCCTTTTCTCCCGCAGCAGATCTGACATTAATTCACCTGCGAATCAAGACATAGCTGCATTTGATTGTGACTCTCCGTTCGGTAATTGGGTGCATTACGATGGCGTCTTGTGATGTCTTTGACTCCTCACTTTCAGCTACAAGCATTTATAGGACATTTGAATAAGAAGGTGTTGAGGAAACGTCCATTTTGGAAAATATCTAAAAAGCATTCAATCTCCTCATCGTTCAATGTCGAACTCTGACTCATGTTACCCCACACACATCTAACCAAACAACATTTCCAATAATGCCTGTGGCTACGGATGCCTCTTGTGTGGAAATAGGCGTGTGATTTTAGCTTTGGTCTGAAACATGGTGCTATGACTTTCATACACAAAGCAAACCAAGATCAACTTTTTGGTTTGTTTAGTCTGTATCATTTGTCACTGGTTTGTATTTATACCAACCCAAAAGGTGGACACCTCCAATTTTTTATGTTTGGTCCGGAACAGACAGGGCAGGTGTGAAGAGAATGTGCAAAACAAAAGGACTAGATGGCAAATGGCAGCCGAGCTGACACCTAAATTCATTGGCCACTTCTGATGGTGCTCGAAGTCTACTCGATTTGAAACGGGACGTGCTGCCAACCCTCCTGGTTCAAATTGATTTGATGTCACTCATTTAAATTCTCAGCAGAATGTGAAAAAGAGTTAGGTTGTCAGTGATGTGGAGCGTAGGAGGTGAATAATGACTTTAGCTTAATTAGAAAATAATAACCAGTCGCAATTTCCTTTACTTAATTACAATCAGCACACTGGCGTGATAATGACTCCCCATATCACTCATCGGGGGACTCTAGCTGGAGTTGACATCTGTCCGCCGCCGTAGTTTAAGCTTCTTACCTGTTGAAAAAACAGAGAAAGGATTTGAAATGTCTCTTGTCGGAGTGTGGCCGTAAACGTGGCTTCCCCAAAAAGCAAACGAGAGCTCTCTCATCTAATTTTGACAGCACTGATGCAGCTGTTTGGCAGTCACCACAGCAGCAGGTTGTGGAAAAACCGATGTGGGGGAAGGCGTTTGTGGAGTGGGATTAGTGTAATCTTCTGATTCAAAGTTATTTTCGGTGTCAGTGAGATGCTTGCTTTCCTAATTTATGGTGCACCAGAGTATTAATTTCTGTGACGCTTTCCTGGCATGGGCCTTGCCAGCGCACTGCGCTCTATTCTATGTCCTCTCTGTCCTTGTCAGGACGGCTGGATTGACGACCACGGCAATTAGAAGCCAGTCAATCAGGGTCCTGCACATCAGCCAGGCAGACATGCATTTCATGAATATTGAATTTCCATTTCTGCCACAGCCTTAAAGCTCAAATATCCCAAGACTGAATTGGGTTGACACTGCCCTCTCATTTGTCACACCCAGAGGCAGTCCTGGATAATTTTGCGCCCTGAGCAGACAACCCTTTCACCACCACCCCCAATGTAGAAACAGAAAAATGTATTATATTCATGTTTATCAAATACACATACAGTCATGCCTCTACTTACGAAAGGTACGAAATTGTCAGGTTACGAAAGTTTTTATATGCAAATGAGTGCCTCAAGATACGAAAAAGATCCAAATGCCCCAAAAAGCAAATGCATTTCCTTATCCGTTATTTTAATTTGAAAAAAATTTTGCGGATGCATTGATTGTAACTTTAGAACATCGCTACACTCTACTGGGCTCTCATTGGCTGGCTCATAACAACCACTATCCATGTTTCAAGATTCTCTCTGTTATGATCACGCCGAGACGTCGTGGCGCGGTCAGAGGGATTTGGACCCAGTAGCGGGGAAGCAGGAGAGGACGAGGCGAATTGTGCTCATGATAATAACTTTAATGACTCAAAAAGCCTTACAAAATAACAAGGACTTGTTCATCCCAAAACGAAACAAAACCGGAGCATGGAGAACAGTACCTTTGCAGCGATGTATGAAGTATCACGCAGTACGATCCGACAATGAATACCAATTCAGTCGTGTTTAAATACACACATCCGGAAATAATCATGAATCACTCGCAGCTGCTCGAACCCAACGGCAAGGCAGGAGGGACAAACGAGCTGCTCCTGACTCTCTTACATACCTGTTAAATGCTCCCCTTATTAATGATTGCAATTCCCCTTATTAAGTGATTTAAAAAACGTAGAAATGCAACGCGGCACATATTTACACACAAAACACATATTTACTCACATAAGGCACGCGTAAAAGTCTAAAAATGTACTACAAATTGAACGGCTTTCTGACGCAAACAAGTCAAAGTGGAATGCGCCTGCGTATATCATGCCCTGTCCATCTCAGCTAAATGCTCCTCTTTTTAATGATTGCAATTCCCCTTATTAAGCGATGAAAACCGTACAAATGCAACGCGACACATATTTTCGCACACACACACGCACACACACATACACACATGCATACACACACAGGGGGCACACATATAAATCTAAAATGTACTCCAAAGTGGACAGCTTTCTGACGCCATCGGGTCATAGAGAAATGTGCATGCGCATACCATACTTCAACACGGATAGATTTTGTATGCTTGTTATTCATTTTAATTAATAATTAATAAATATTTTTCCTTATAATTTTCTTTTCTTTTGTTTTTCTCACATCTTTCATACAAAATTGGGACAGTTTGACCAATTTTAAAGGGTTTAGTTGGTAGTTGTGTAAGGACCGTGGAACGAATTAGAGAATTTACATATGGGGTACTGCTCTACTTACGAAATTTTCAAGTTACGAAAAAAGTTCTGGAACCAATTAATTTCGTAAGTAGAGGTGCGACTGTACGTATTCACAAAAACAAATGTCGGTCCCATTTTAGACTGGATTCAGTGACACTTTCCTGACGCTAGGAATAATAGTCCACACAGCTGTTAATATAATTTGAGGGCTATCGTGTGCCCTGAATACATTGCCCCTAGCACACCAGTATGCAGCCTTTTGCCTTTTTCCCCCCCTCTTCATTTGAGATTTTGCGGCTCTATTAAAGGAAGTCAGAAAACGATTTCAGACTTCACTTTTGATAGTCAAGCGCATGCCAAAGTTCACACAGCCTCAGGCTTGCTCGATTTTGGTAATGATTACGTCTGACTATGAACAAACATTGCAATATTTTTAAAGGGAAAACTTGCGAAACGGTAGCCTCAAGGTTTATGATTGCATATTTTTTGCCTGACACTGCGGGCATACCAAATGACATGTCCTGCCTGTCATTGGTACGGTTAGTACACATGAAAAAAATCTGCAAGATCACTTCATGTCTGTAGATTTCTTTTGCTGTTAGACTTTTCTTGCATTTGGAAATTGATGACTTCTAAAGTCCTAATGGTAGTTTTGTGTTCAATTCCTAAGAATTTAAGCTATGTTTGCATAGAATTGGTATGCAGGCGCACACTGTTTTAGAACCTCTGTCAATGGTCGCAAGCTGTAAAGAAGCCTCTTTTTTGCCTTGTAGGGGGGGAAGGGAACAAGTTGGGAATGTCCCTTTGTATTTTTCAATTCATTTAGCAGCTGACTAATTTTCTTTGGCTAAAAATCCAAACGCGTGATTGTGGAAGTAATGCTATAAATTGATACAAGAGTGTTCATCTCACCTGCAAAATCAGAAAATAGAACTAAACAGCTTATTTTGATGATTTTGTTATCATTGAGTTGAGGTGGGATTTAGGACAACCCCGCTGGCCCCGCCCGCGCAAAGAAGCCAGTGCAGGGCTCCGCTTCATGAAATCTGCATTTAGATGGAACACGAGGAGAATCATCCCTGTAAGCCTTCAAATGCCAGTTTTGTGAGGCTAAACTGCATTCCTGATGATGTTTGCCTGCTCGAGCGCAAAATGAGGGAACTCAGATAATGATGTCAGGTATAGCGAGCGTACCTGCAGAGGCAAGCGCTGCTCTTGGATGCACGGGGTCAGCGAAAGACTTTTAATACGCCTGAGCAAGGAAAACGTGCTTTTCAAACAGCACCGCGTTCTTGAAGTTTGCCAACATGGCAATTCAATTACAGAAAGTGTTGGAATAATCCTTAGGTATTTCCAAATTCACAATAAAAGAGGCATCTGAAGTCACATCTTTGTTTAATTCTTGCAAGAAGAGAATACATCCATCCGCGACTCCGGTCAGGATAATTCTAACAACTCGAGGTCTCTCTCGCTAATTTATTCATAAGATTTTAACGCCATGCCCCACAGAAGTCTAAACATCTTTAGTCTCATAACAATTTATCACAGTCATCAAAACAATTGTAGGTCTGTCAAATCTTCCTAAGAGTGCTTGTTGTGGACCCGTCCTGCGAAGCCAAAACAGTCCACAGTTCCCAAGGGCGCTTGTTGTGGACCCGTCCTGCGAAGCCAAAACAGTCCACAGTTCCCAAGGGCGCTTGTTGTGGACTCATCCTGCCCAAGCCGAAAACAGTCCACAGTTCTTGTTGTGAACCCATCCTGCCCAAGGCCATTCCCAGTCCTCTTGATGCGAACCACAGTCCTTACTTTTGCAAGAGATGCATTAAAATGCCCTTTGTATTAATGTCAATAACTCTTCGTTGCAAGTACATATAATATAATAATATTGATACACATCTATAATAATGATAAACCTAACATTCCCCCCTAATATTATATATGTGTACGCAATCCCATAATCATTTTTTTTATTTATGACAAATACATATACACTTGGGGGAAGTCCGTTGTCTCGATCTTTACCAGAATTCACCTTACTTGCATATCTGGCCTGAAAAAGGAAGAACAAAATCATTCTCGTTCAACTCATTTTCATAATTTGCATCATCCTAGACATCAATGCTATCACCAGTAGGCTGTCTAATAAGCAGATACAATCCTTGTAATTCGGAATTTGTTAGAGCTACTGTATCAACCCTAAGTCGTTCTAGCAAAAAGCATAAGCAGGGAATAAGACAATACCCACACATTGTCAAAGTATTAGCCAAAACAGCTATTGATATCACCTCGGTGAAGGCCAATTTTTTACATTTGGCGAAGGCCTTATCCCACCAGTCTGCCAGAAGGTGGATCGTTCCACTCCAGAGTGACTCTTCGTTTCCTGTTGAGAAGCACAGTTTCCTTCTGCTAACCCAATTTGAATGCGTTTTCTTAAAGATTTTTTCAGTTCCAATCGTGCAGTGAATAATGGCGATTTGTATGGTCTACGAAATAGGATTTCCCTATGTTTTTGTCCTGTTGAACTCGTTATGTAGGCAGTGATTTCATAACGAGATATGGAACCTTCTGTCCATCCAGCCAACAATTTTGTTAACACAATTTGGGTGCCATTATCACTATAAATCTTTGGAATTTCAAATTGTGCACTGATATGCTGAGCACAGGTTAAGCATGCTCTGCCACCAACTTAACCCTATAAGTTGTGTAGTGGCACCCTACAGAGGCCACCCTCCCCCCTGTCGAGACACAGGACTTCCTATGACTCAAGCTAGCTTTGTTAAAAGCAGCCCACCCAAGTAAGCTGAGGTACCAATTTGTTTTTGTTATTACCTCAGTGATCCCAAATCTCACATTTCGCAGAGCAGATTATTTGTTTCTCCACGTCAAGTTTCAAATGTGGAGTATTGCTGCTGCATTCCTGTCAAAAATTTCATTGGTGATTTTTTTTTCTTTCTTTTTGTTTTTGTACTAACCTGCCGCCGCCATCCTCGAAAGGCTTATTGGTGATTTCAGAAATCAATATCAAATTTCCAAATCCTTTTCCACCTTGATAATTGATTGTAGATCATATCTTGGTGGCTAGCCAATCAAAAACACAAAAAGACAGACCATCATCCACGCTCACACTCATAATCAGGGTAATTTAGAGTGTTCAACCAGTCTAGCATCCATAATTTTGGTTTGTTGGAGTAAACTGGAGTACCCGGAGAAAACCCACAAATTCTCGAGGACACCAGGAATACTCCACACTCTGGAAGGTCTGGATCCACCCCGCTTCCATTAGTAGATCCTCGAACCGCAAGGTTGATGCCCAATTTTTTCTGCCCCGTCAGCAATAATCATTCCAGAAGGAACTAGGTAATTAATGTACTAGATTCGCGTGTCACACATCTACAAATAGAAATTTGTTTTGGAAGTTCAATCGCCGCCGTTTGTCGCCCTAGTAAGCCAGGATGAGCGACTGGAGTGGCTCTGATTAACTCTTTGTTTGCCAATAATGCAATAACGGAAAAGTTGTGACACATTGAAACACACACAGCCAGCCAAGTATATTAACCGTTTGTAAAAATGTACCTACATATTTCGCATTAAGTTATACCCTCTGTCAATGCTATCAGTTTAGCTGTTTGTACACAGAATTGAGGCGGCAATAGTTTCACCTCTAAGGTTTGTTTTAGTAGTTGTCAATGTATCTCGCATTCGGTTCGAATTTTGTCCATTTCATTTTATTCCTAGACAACCCATCTACTTAAAGCATTACTCAAAGGTTGATACTTTATAATTTGGAGATGCTATTTTTTAACAAAGACATTATTTCATCACTCGTTCCATACCATGAAAGGCCCCACCAGAATTTGGGCATCCAGTGCCAAAATAGAGCCTATTTCCAAATTTCTCTTGAATTTGTTGTAGATATTCCCCCTTATCTAAGCTTGTTATTGTCAATTGTTATCACTGTAACATTTAGGTGCATTAACCCCATAATTGCAATGCTGTAAGTTTTAAGCTAAAGTTCTCTTAATTTGTATGCCCTTAAAGCAATAGAAAGCAACGTCATTTGGTTGTATTAATTTGATCAATGCTTATCCAATCCGTAATATCAACATGCCCCATGCCAAAGCATATTTCACCCGCTCAGGACAAACAGGGAATGTTCTTCTGTGCACTTGAAAAACACCCCATGTTTCTCAGTCCCAGGGAAATTATGCCTATCCTACATCAATTATTTTATCTACCCCAGCCAGGTAAAATTTACCAAATAATTTGGACGAATGCCATGAATTTTCTCATGCCATTTCTGCATTGTTAATTTCATGTCTGATCTTCTTTAACAACCAAATAACTCTTAATACCTAAGACATAATCTGCAAATCACGTCATACTATGTTTACTTAAGATAGAGCGATTTCCTATAGCTCTCTGTTACCACAATAAAAAATCTACAATAATTAAATTAGAGAAATCAACCTTTTACTAGGCATTTCCTAAGTACAATTTTCAATGTTTAATAAAGGACCCACAACTTGCCACCAATATGACATAATATTGTAATTTTTAAATAAATAAATAAAATCAGACTTAGGCTTGTCATCATCATTGACTAGACAAAAGCCTAATTGTCATCATACCCAGCTGCGTATGACGAAATTGAAGGTGCTTCTCCACAAAGTGCACTTTTCTCAGGCAAGAGCACAACCAAGCGATAGTTTCAGACTTGCTGGCATTCTGCCGTGATGGATACATCGCATCACCTCCCGAGCGCAACCAACTACCGGCGACTGCGAAAGGTTTGCCTCACCGATGCCAACAAAGAATAAAATGGATCACTTACCTCCCACTGTCTGCCTACTTACCTAGTCAGCCAGCAGGAGGCAGATCGCCGCCCAACGTCCTTCATCTTTCCTCACCCCGAAGTTGTTACATAGAGGGGATTGTGTGTCGTGCTACTGCAATTTAGAGTCCTGATGGCTGTGGGAAAGAAGCTGTCCTTAAGAATCTTTGTCCGTGCCTTGTGAGACCGGTAGCGCCTGCCAGAGGGAAGCAACTGGAACAGGTCGTGACCAGGGTGGTCCGGGTCCCCAACAATGTTCCCAGCTCTGCTGAGGTAACGAGGGCTGGCAATATCTTCCAGTGAGGGCAGAGAGCAGCCGACGATCCTCTGGGCAGTGTTGATCACTCTCTGCATGGCATTTTTGTCTGCTGCCGTGCTTCCAGCGTACCACACTGTGATGCCGTATGCCAGGATGCTCTCCACAGTGACTTTATAGAAGGTTACCAGAAGCTTAGTGTCCAAGTTGTTCCTCCTGAGTACCCTCAGGAAATGGAGCCGTTTCTGGGCCTTCTTCACTACTGCCGTGGTGTTTGTGGACCAGGAGAGCTTGTCCGTGACGTGGACCCCCAGGAATTTAAAGGACTGGACCCTGTCTACACGAACTCCATTTATGAGGAGTGGGGCCAGATCTGTGCTCTGTTTGCGGAACTCCAGGATTATTTCTTTAGTTTTGTGTTGTTCAGTGTGAGGTTAATCATCAAGCACCACGAAGACAGTTTGTTGACCTCGTCTCTATAGGCCGCCTCATCCCCGTCTGAGATGAGTCCGACCACAGTGGTGTCATCAGCAAATTTGATGATGTAGTTGGACTGGTGGGTTGGTGTACAGTCATAAGTGTACAGGGAGTACAAAAGAGGACTCAGTACACAGCCTTGAGGGGAGCCAGTGCTCAGTGTAATGGAGGAAGAAAGGTGGGAACCAAGTCTAACAGTTTGTGGTCGGTTGGTTAGGAAGTTCTTTATCCAACAGCAGATGGAGGAGGATAGTCCGAGGTGGGAGAGTTTGTTAGTCAGAAAGTCCGGTTTCATGGTGTTGAAGGCTGAGCTATAGTCAATGAAAAGCATCCTCACATAATTCCCATGGTGTTCCAGGTGGCTCAATGCTGTATGTAGAGCAATGGTGATAGCATCCTCAGTGGACCTGTTAGCTCTATAAGCAAACTGGTGAGGGTCAACTGAGGGAGAGATTGTATTCCTGATATGGCGGGCTATCAACTTTTCAAAGCACTTCATGATCACAGGCGTGAGAGCAACAGGCCTATAATCATTCATGCTGTCGATGGTTGGCTTTTTGGGGACCGGAATAATGGTGGCAGATTTCAGGCAGGATGGAATGATGGATTGTTGCAGGGAACAATTGAAGATTTTTGTGAAGACTCCAGCCAGCTGGTCAGCACAGGCTTTGAGCACCTTCCCAGGTACTCCATCAGGTCCAGCAGCCTTCCTGGTATTCACAGACCGCATTTCCAGTCTCACTTCATCTTCCTGGAACTTCAGTGTATTGCTGCAGGGTAGTGGCGGGGGTGTTGAGACTTGGTCTGATTTGTCAGTCTCAAAGCGGGCAAAGAAACGGTTCAGTTCCTCCGCTAGTGAGGCATCTGCGTTAACAGACATATTATTGTTATTGTAGTTGGTAATATGTCGTATTCCCTGCCACATCTTCTTTGGGTTATTGTCTGTGAAGTGCTCCTCAATTTTCTTAGTATATTCTGCCTTGGCCTTTTTAATGCCTCTTTTCAGATCAGCTCTGGCAGCTCTATATTTCATCTTGTCCCCTGATCTGAAAGCGGTGTTACGGCATTTGATGAGTGCCTGTGTCTCCTTGGTCATCCAGGGTTTTTGACTTGGAAAAACCCGTATTTGTTTATTCCTAGTGACATTGTCCATGCAGTTTTTGATATAGGAAAGTACAGCATCCGTATAGTCCTGGAGGTTGTCGTGTTCAAAGAGTTCCCACTTGGTGCCCATTCCTTTTTCTTTAACCAGCCAATCTCCTATGTTAAAGTATTTTGAACAAACCAACCATTCAAAAACAGTATTAATATTCTTTTATCCTCCAAAAACTAGCACTCTTTAATTAAGAGCCCTTTGAAATCCACAAATTGGTCAAAAATTGCTATTTTGCTCTATTCCCAATTCAAAGCTTTTACTAAATCAATTTTTACCAAAACAGATTTTCTATCACCTTAATATATATTTCTGTTTAAAACCTGAAACATGAATGCGAAAGTAATCGCATAACCCTGCATTCCTTGTCGACCATGTTTTGCTCTTATTCTGAAATGTTCAAACGGAAGCGCGCCTTTAGCCACTAACTGTGACCTTCACGCTTATCTTTTGTTTATAAATTCCAAAACGCTCTCTTTTTTTCCTGTGCACAATTCTATCGCTTTTTAGAGAAGGCTAAATTAATTCCTCTCCCGATATCCAACTATATCACAATATTTTGCCAAGACCCCATAATCACAAAATGCTGCAAGCATAACTATATCATAGCAAAACCCATTTTTGCCCTCAAGTTTGCTTCAGCACCCCCAAGGCCAATTATTGTAATGTCTTCACGGAAGGGGTCTAAAAAAAATAGTCGCTTGTGCGGTCCGCGCGCATAGTGAATGCCTAACACCGTCAAATCAGCCGCAGCAAAACAGAGCGCTTCCCCCGCAGTCGACGCATTATTTGGCAAGTTTAGAGTATGACAAAAATGCAGGTTTGGCAACCCCGCTAAACATTTAATTGGCCGTTTTATATTTCTTTTCGTCTGTTAACAAAAATATTCCCGCTAGCGGACGGGATCAAAACCAGGATAAGCCGCAATAAGCCATTTCATTCTTCAGCATCACACAAAAATTCCAATTGAATTCCATTCACAAAAAGTGTGATCTCTGGTTCAACCAAATCAAATGACAGTGTTTCCATTAAATTTAGCTCAAAATCCTCATATTCAAAATCCTCATTTAAATCACTTTGAGCAGGCATGCCTTGTTTTTAGAGACCCTGTTGTCCAGGCAATCACACGATATATGCTCCAATTTTCCACAAACCCAGCACATAGCATTTTTGAAAACCTGATTTCTGTTTAACCTCCTTATTTGTTTTTTTTCCCAATCTCTTGGCTAACGTTCCTATTCTCTCGCCACCTATCTCGGTAAATATTTTCCCCGTCAGCCGAGGAGGCCGCGCCATTCTTTATTTATTTTTTACACAACGGACCCGTTTTATCACTCTTCTTTCTGTGGAACAAGCCGTCTCGCTTGTATCTCCATTCACATATTATATATAGATTACTTTTATGCTTAGTGCATATTTTATCCTGCAGGTTTTAATATTTCATGCATATTTAAGCTGGCCAGCAACCCATATTTGTTTATCCATAAATTTAGGTGTTTAACCCTTGTAGCGCTTTGATTTTCAACAAGCTTCCAATCTTTACACGGCAGACGCTGTTTCGGATCGTCATCCCTAGCCGCTTTGTTATTCGAGCTGCCCATTTTGAAGGGAGTTCGCAAGCACCCAGTTATCAGTTAGTTAACTTTCTTTTCCGCCTTTTATCATCGGAACTACACACGTAACACAAATGTATACCCTAGCCTGATATACCGTCGGAGTTATATTTGTAATTTTCCGGACCACAGTACAGGACACCCCGAACTGCCCTAAGTTTTATAGACTCATGCTCTGTCGCTTTACCTGGTAGAAACTAGTATGCCCAGGGTTTTATTGTCTCATTTCTCAAAATGGACCTACACATGCAATGCCCCTTCGCGCATTTGGCAACCGTCAACAAATGCAGACATTCATGTGGACTTACCAGAGATGTCCTCAGATGTCTCTTTCAGTAAGATTAGTCGTCAACCGCCGAGAATCCAGGGCGCTCCTTTGAGTAATCCAGCCCACAAAGGGTTTTTAGACACGTCGTGGCCACGGTCTTTTTCCCAGATATCGAACGGAAGCGTCCTGGATTCTGCTTCGGTATCTTGACCACAGGCTCGAAGGACCAAAATGTTGGAATAATCCTTAGGTATTTCCAAATTCACAATAAAAGAGGCATCTGAAGTCATATCTTTGTTTAATTCTTGCAAGAAGAGAATACATCCAATAATTCTAACAACTCGAGGTCTCTCTCGCTAATTTATTCATAAGATTTTAACGCCATGCCCCACAGAAGTCTAAACATCTTTAGAGTCTCATAACAATTTATCACAGTCATCAAAACAATTGTAGGTCTGTCGAATCTTCCCAAGAGTGCCTGTTGTGGACCCGTCCTGCGAAGCCAAAACAGTCCACAGTTCCCAAGGGCGCTTGTTGTGGACTCATCCTGCCCAAGCCGAAAACAGTCCACAGTTCTAGTTGTGAACCCATCCTGCCCAAGGCCATTCCCAGTCCTCTTGATGCGAACCACAGTCCTTACTTTTGCAAGAGATGCATTAAAATGCCCTTTATCAATGTCAATAACTCTTCGTTGCAAGTACATATAATATAATAATATTGATACACATCTATAATAATGATAAACCTAACAGAAAGTCTTCAAGAGGCTATTTTTGTTTTTGTTTTTGTTCCAATGTGATGCTGATTAGTGCGAGTGTTGCGGTTATCATTTGAAGTCTGTGGGTCTTCCATATGTCCAACCTCTCAAACGCCGGTAATTCAATTGGCATGAATTATGGAGCTACTTTTCCCCAGCCTTTGTGTTCGAATTTGTTCTTAGCATCGTCTTACATAAGCAGCGTTCCAGAGCTTGACTAAAGATGCATAATGAAATGGCTCCTCTTTAGCTACTTCTAGTATCTGCCCCAATTTCCTCATTATAAAAGAAAACAATGAATACACTGTAAAATAATGTTTGACATTTTGTATTAGATTATGCTAATCTATTGAATACAAGCGTGATGTTTAACCGATTAGCTGCCGTTGACACCTTTCGTTAATTTGCTGCCAAACCCACAGTTCAAATGGATTGGACAAACTAATTTAAGAAGTTTCGATTCAGTTTTAAAGAGCAGAATTTTCCTAGCATGAGAGGAACTGCAAGTTAGGACATTTGTTGCGTGTGCCTAGCTGAGGAGCCAATGGTGCAAGGCTACCATACATGGGATTATGACTGAACGCCTCTAAATCAGAATCCCGCGTAGCCGCGACGATACTGTAGCGCTGCACAACTCCAGTTGAACCCTCCGACGAGCAGAGCCGTTCGAGTCCGGGCCCGGGGAGCATCCCCAACGACAGGAGCCCCCTCCGCAAACCCCAGTATCGCACCAGATATTGGTGGAGAGTTTGGTGCTAAACGACTTGCAGACGACCTGATTTTGAGTCAGGGTTTCGTGCGTAGCAGAGGAGTCCCCTCGCTGTGATCTATTGAAAGTCAGGCCTTAATCCAAGTTTGTGTCAGCCGGACGTCCTCCGCCGCGGCCAGCCTACCAGGGGTGAAGTGCACGACATTGTAGGTATTGTCACACACACTAATCAATCTGACGGTGTGGCCTGATTTCCCGTCTTATTGCTGTAATATATTGATAATGATAGTTGCCTCGGGTTATGGAAGTGTGTTTAACCACGCCACCTGGAGCCGTGGGGTAGCACAGCGTAACCCGGACGTAGTAGTGTTGTGTGTCCGGTTTGTGTGTGTGTGTGTGTTGTTGGAGTGGCAATAAAGAGCTACACGTGTGTTAATCTGGGCTCCGCCGTCTATTGCTGTTATGGATATATTAACAGTTATATAACCTGCAAAGTTATCACAGTGGCGACGAGGATGGGATCCCTTTCCAGGCGGTAGGGATTAAAAGTTTCGGACGAGGAGATTAAGGCGTTACAAGGAGGTAACGTGACTTTGCAGACTAGCATTAGCAAGAGTGCTAAGCTAACGGCGGCGCTGCATCATGGCCAGATTCCTGGGAAATCTCGGCGAATACGAGGCAGTTAAAGAAGATTTTGAATCTTACTTGGAACGTTTTGAGCAATGGATGATCATCAACGAAGTGGAGGAAGGTAAAAAAACCAACGTGTTCCTGTCTATAATAGGTGCAGAGGCCTACGGACTGTTGAAGGGCCTTTGCATACCAGAGAAGCCTAGTAGCCTCTCATATGAGGTGCTAAGTGGAAGATTAGCATCTCATTACAACCCGAAACCGCTGGTGATCGCGGAGCGATTCAAGATTCAAAAGAGGAATCAGAGAGAGAACGAGTCTGTGTCGGATTATATTGTGGCGTTGAAGCAGCTATCCAGCCACTGCGAATTTGGTCTCCATTTGGACGAAGCAATGAGAGACAGATTTGTTTGTGGATTGAGAGTGGAAGCTATTCAGAGAAGATTACTCACGGAGCAAGATCTAACATTTAAAAAAACGTGTGAACTGTCGTTGTCCATGGAGATGGCATCAAAGAGTACGTTGGAGTTCGCTAGCAAAATGGAAGAACCTGCCACATTAAATAAGATTGACCAGGAAAAGACAAGCAAAAGTGCGTGGAAATACCAACCAGCCACCAGCGATTGGAAAAGTAAAACCACAATTGGAAAATTCAGACCACAGAGAAAAGAAAATCACCAACCCTGTTACAGATGTGGACTAAGCAACCACGCCGCTCATGAATGCAGGTATAAAGGAGAGACATGTTACAAGTGTTCAAAAGTAGGACACATAGCAAGGATGTGTAAAACTAAAAATTGGCAAGGACACAGTATGTAAAAGGAAATCAAAATGAGACAACAGGAAGTGCGGATGATGAACTGTGGGAGTCATATCGCTTGAATGCCGTGTATCCCACAAATGCTGTCTGGAATTGGAAGAAGGAAATGACAGTACAGGTCATAGTAGAAGGAACTCCTCTAGAGATGCAACTGGACACAGGGGCGGCTGTAACACTTGTTTCAGAAATAGTGTATAAGAAGCACCTCTCTCATCTGCCTTTGGAAGTAAGTAAAGTGCAGCTGTCAACTTTTTCCGGAGAGAACATTCCTTTGATGGGACAAGTGACGGCCAAGGTAAAATATGGGACCCAGGGTGGGGAGCTACCATTAGTGATCGTAAAAGGTGACAGACCAGCCCTACTTGGCCGTAACTGGCTCAAAAACTTCAAACTGGACTGGGCACGCATCTTCTCAGTTATACCAGCAAGGGGCGGTAACGATGCAGATGAGGAGTATGGTGACTCAAAGCCCAAGAAAGTGCGTGCAGTACCCCGTGAGCAAAAGCACAAGCGCTCCAAGGATTCACAGGATGAAAGTGAGGACTCCGAGGAAAAACTCCCCCAAACCAAAAATGATTCAGCAGATGACTTTGGTAGTGATGACCAAGACAACGACTTTGGAGAGGAAGATGAAGACGGAGGAAGTGACTACAGTATAGAGTACAGATCGTCAGCAGAAAATGCCAACGCAGATGCGTTATCTAGACTGCCGGGGAAGGGGAAGGATAACACCGCGGAGGAAAACAGCATCTTCTATTTCTCAGTAGTAGATGAGCTTCCCGTGCAAGCTACAGAGATTGCACAGAGCACTCTCAAGGACCCAGTCCTATGCAAAGTACTGGAGCTGACTCGGTCTGGATGGCCAAGTCAAAACAAGGACGAGAGACTGAAACCATACTTTTGCAGGAAAAATGAACTGTCGGTGGAACAAGGTTGCATATTGTGGGGAATTCGAGTTATCATTCCACCAGCACACCGAGAGCGGCTACTGCATGATCTTCACCTAGGACACCCGGGAGGGTGCAGGATGAAGGCCTTGGCCAGGAGCTATTTGTGGTGGCCGCAGTTGGACAGTGACATAGAACATACAGTACAACAATGTGACGCCTGTCAGAGTGTGAGGAAACTACCTGCAACCGCACCTCTACACGTCTGGAAATGGCCGACTAGAGTGTGGCAGAGAATACATATTGACTTTGCAGAGAAAGACCAACACCACTTTTTAGTACTAGTGGACAGTCATTCAAAATGGCTGGAGGTCATCGCCATGGCAACAACCACAGCAGCCAAAATGATTGAGGTGTTGCGGAACATTTTTTCTTCCTACGGGCTTCCTGAGGAGATTGTTTCTGACAACGGACCTCAATTCCCTTCGCAGGAGTACAAGACATTCCTGCTGAGCAACGGAATAAAACAAACTTTGGTACCAGCTTACCATCCCGCTTCCAATGGAGCGGCAGAGCGAGCAGTTCAGACAGTGAAAGCATCACTGCTGAAACAAGTACTCGAGGAGAAGAAACAAAAGGTCACAATAACTATGCAGCACAGGCTAGCTAACTTCCTGATAGCATACAGGAGTACACCGCACACTGTTACAGGATGTGCACCAGCGGAACTGTTTTTAAAACGTCAAATCAGGACCAGGTTCAGCTTACTGAAACCAGATCTCGCTCGAGTGGTGGAAGCAAAACAAGAGAAGCAGAAACACTATCATGATAGAACCACCTCCAAGCTGAGACATCTGTCTGAGGGTGACTCAGTTCTGATCCGGAATTTCCGTGGAGGGAAGGAGAGGTGGACAAAAGGAACAGTGGAAAAGAGACCCGGACCAGTCACCTACCTGGTGTGGAATGGTGTGAGCCGACGCTCGATCCACATTGATCATCTGCTGTACAACCAACCGTCCAGACCAGAGACATTGGAGCTTCCGGATGAGCAGCTGGACATCACAAACAAGTACCCTGTGGTGGTTCACGCAGATGTGGGGGGAAAGGCACACCTGGAGCAGTAGGTGGTAGCCCGTACTCACCTGAAGAGACACGTGTAACATCTTCGCCAGGCTCAGTGGCCTGTGACAAGACAGTTACACCTGACAACCGAGCAGTCAGTTCCCCAGAGGTGTGTGGGCGCAGATACCCAGTGAGAGATAGAGCACCTCCGAAGCGACTGAATTTGTGATCGGTCAGTTGTGAGGAACGTCGTTCCTAAAATAAAAGAGTTCCTGTTCATACAAAAATGTGAAAAGAGTTCCTGAGATTGAAATGTCAAAGACTGGAATATTGAGTCCAATGGTTGTGTTAGCAGTAATAATTTAGTTACAAGTTGAGAAGTAAAATTATAAAAAGTTAATGAGGCAAAGATAATTGTTGGAGTTGAGTGCTAAGTCTAAATAGGAACTTCATGGTTAAAGGGGGAGGAGTGTAATATATTGATAATGATAGTTGCCTCGGGTTATGGAAGTGTGTTTAACCACGCCACCTGGAGCCGTGGGGTAGCACAGCGTAACCGGACGTAGTAGTGTTGTGTGTCCGGTTTGTGTGTGTGTGTGTTGTTGGAGTGGCAATAAAGAGCTACACGTGTTTTACCCTGGCTCCGCCATCTATTGCTGTTATGGATATATTAACAGTTATATAAACTGCAAAGTTATCACAATTGCCACAGACTTTTTCATCCCAAAAGCAACAGGTGGAGATTGACCTGAAATGTTTTTGTAGTCGTGACGCATTCGCATCGCAGCTGCAGGCGGTGTCATTTCGAGGTCAGTCGTGTTGCTGTAAAGCGGACTATTGTTCATTTTCATTAAGAGCAATAAGCGAGGCTGACGTCTGCTGTATTAAAAATGTTATTGTTAGTTTACATCAATATGTAATTGCCGCCACCTGCATAATTGTTGCACGCTAATGCAAAATGAGGAAGGTATGTATCAGCTAGCATAGGCCTTGTGAACAATAGGTGGGTGGGCTTATAATTGATGCGGCGTGCGATTCTCAGGCTTGGGAAAATGTTAAACACACAAGACTGATCCTTCATTAGCCACGCCATCCATAAAAAGTATCGTTTACCGAGCCAGAAAGAGACCACCCCCATAGGTGAGGAATGGCCCCTCTGACGCTCCTGTCACGTCTTTCCTGTAGCGAGGATTTGTGAGGGATGACATCACATGGGAAGCGAAATGGCGAGGCAGGCATGCACCGGGCTAAAAATTTAATTACTACCTTTATGGTGATGAATACGTTAGTGGATGCATGACGCGTAGTACGGCAGCTGAGAAATGATGTGCCCGTACGTCTAGGGAACCGAGAGCCGCCACCTTTCAAATAATCGGCCCTTTCGTTCAGCATCTATCACTGTGCGTTTGATGGAAGCGTTTCTACGAAGACTCACGTCAGTTTTTGCTCTGGGCAATGCGAGCGACCAATCTATTTGGGGGCGCACAAGAACCCTCCCCAGATACTTTTTTCAATTACATTACAAGTTGTCGAGACACTCATCTCTCATTTCTATATTGTTAGGGATTGGTTTTGTTTTTCCCCCTGTGTGACCTGTCCCTGTGATTGCCCATTCAGTTCACCTGTTGTTTCCCTGCCCCTGGTGTACTTCCTGCTTGCTGCCTCTTGTGTGACCCAGGTGTTTCTGATTGTCTCGTCAACCCATATCTGTATCTTTAAACCCTGCGTGTTTGTCAATCCTTGTCGGATGATCTGCGTTAGTCATGCTTATGTCCATGTCCTGTGATCCTCTTTTCCCCCATCAGGTTTGATTTTTAAGTCTATAGTATTATTTTTTGAGAACCTTACGACCTTTGGTAAAGTTTTTGTTAGTGCACTTTACTGCCTGTCTTTGTCTGCTTCTCTGCATCTGGGGCTAACTACGCTCCACGCTCCCGCAAAACCTGATACACTCCAATACAGTGGCGTAAACCATCTACTCCATGGCAGAGTTTACAGAAGGGGCATTGCCTCAACTGCATTGTGTCAAAAATGTTACGGTAAAATGTTTTTCAATTGTCATTTCACATCACAGAAGGCCAGGAAGTTCAATTCAATCATCCAGAATGAAGACAAAATAAATTTATTATCTCCTGTTTTGGGGGTTCAAGGTTTGTGTAATTTTCATTGGTGTTTATATGTTGGCACATTGTACTCTTTTTATTGGGTCAAGAAATGTTTTTACCAAAATAATACTTCATGAAATACCTATTTTGTACTCCCGGTGCAGTCTTTCCCTGCTGTCATCCAATCTTTCCTGGCTGTCCTCCAGTCTTCCCTGGACTCGAACTGCCCTGTTCACAGTAGTCACTGGGTCTCCAGAACTTCAGTTGATGTGTTATTTGATAGTTAGCTGGATAGAGGAGCGTTTTTCCCATTGTAAATCAGGAGTGTTATTCTTGCAAAAGATGTAAAACAATGCAAATTTATAATAATAATAATAATTTCAACATTCCCCCCTATTATTATACATTTGCACATGATCTCCTTAATAAAACTTTCTTTCGGCTTTATTCTATTAATTCATTTTATGGCAAATACAAATACACTTGGGGGAAGTCCGTTGTCTCGACCTTTACCAGAATTCACCTTACTTGCATATCTGGCCTGAAATAGGAAGAACAAAATCATTCTCGTTCAACTCATTTTCATAACTTGCATAATCCGGGACATCAATGTTATCACCAGTAGGCTGTCTAATAAGCAGATACAATCCTTGCAATTTGGAATTTGTTAGAGCAATTGCACCAACCAAAAGTCGGTCTAGCAAAGAGCGTAAGCAGGGGACAGGACAACACCCACACATTGTCAAAGTAGTAGCCAAAACAGCTATTGATATCACCTCGTTGAAAGCCATTTTTTTTACATTTGCCGAAGGCCTTATCCAACCAGTCTGCCAGAAGGCGGACAGTTCCACTCCAGAGTGCCTCTTTATTTCCGGTTCAGGGTCAGGCCTTCAACGGCTCAGGTGAGGGACCCATTGGGGGATTCAAATTCAATGTGTTTTCTTAAAAAAATCTTTTTATGTAGTCAGCCAGATTAGCCTCATCATCCAGTTCCAATCGTGCAGTGAATAATGGCGATTTGTATGGTCTACTAAATAGGATTTCCATATGTTGCTGTCCTGTTGAACTCGTTATCTAGGCAGTGATTTCATATCGAGATATGGAACCTTCTGTCCATCCAGCCAACTATTTTTTCAACACAATTTGGGTGCCATTATCACGATAAATCATGGGTTCTTTGGAATTTCAAATCGTGCACTGATATGCCGAGCACAGGTTCAGCATGCTCTGCAACCAACTTAACACTATAAGTTGTGTAGTGGCACCGTACCAAGGCCACCATCCCCCGTCAAGACATAGGACTTCCCATGACTCAAGGTAGCTTTCTTAAAAGCAGCTCACCCAAGTAAGCTGAGGTACCAATTTGTTTTTTGTTTTGGTTTTTTTCCCTCAGTGTTCCCAAATTTCCCATTGCAAAGCAGATTGTTTGTTTCTCCACGTTAAGTTTCAAATGTGGAGTACTGCTGCTGCATTCTCGTCAAAAAAATCATTTGGCGAAATTCTTTTTCTTTCTTTTTGTTTTTGTCCTAATCTGCTGCCGCCATCCCCGAAAGGCTTATTGGCGATTTCAGAAATCAATTTCAAATTTCTAAATCCTCTTCCACCTTGATATTTGATTGATAGATTATATCTTGTTGGCCAGCCATCCCCGAAAGGCTTATTGGCGATTTCACAAATCAATTTCAAATGTCCAAATCCTTTTCCACCTTGATATTTTATTGATAGATTATATATTGGTGGCCAGCCAATCAAAAACACAAAAAGACTGAAAATCATCCATGCTCACACTCATAATCAGGGGAATTTAGAGTGTTCAACCAGTCTAGCATCCATAATTTTGGTTTGTGGGAGTAAACTGGAGTACCAGGAGAAACCCACGAATTCTCGAGGACACCAGGAATACCCCACACTCTGGAAGGTCTGGATCCACCCCGCTTTCATGAGTAGATCCTCGAACCGCAAGGTTGATGCGTTAATCACTAGTATTTCAATTTGTGTCGTTTACCCATACATCAGTGGCCCGTAAAATTTCATCACAGGTGTAAACCACCATCTCCAGTGAGGCTTTTTGGTAGTTCACCCCCTTTTGCTGCGCTATCAGCAGTTATAGCAGCAATAGTTCCGTCTCTAAAGTTTTGTTTTGGTAGCCGTTAATGTATCTCGTATTCCGTTTGAGTTTTGCCCTTTCTGTTTATTCTTAGACAACCCATCTACTTAAAGCATTACTCAGAGGTTGATATTTTATAATTTGGAAGTGCTATCTTTGACCATAATTCCAGCACGTTTCATATCATGAAAGGACCCACCTGATTTTGGGCATCCAGTGCCAAATAGAGCCTATTTCCAAATTTCCCTTGAATTTGTTTTAGATATGGGATTCCCATTCCCCAAATATTCCAGAATTCATGCGCCAACGCAATTTGTCAAACCCAAAGCGACAAACATAATCTGTTTCTTAGCCAGATTTTGGAACTTGGAGAATTGTTCCATTTCCCACTTACCTAAGCTTGTTCTTGCCAAATGTTATCTCTGTAACATTTAGGTGCAATAACCCCATAATTGCAATGCTGTATGTTTTAAGGTAAAGTTCTCTTAATTTATATGCTTTTAATGCAATAGAAAGCAACATCATTTGGTTGTATCAATTGATCAATGCTTATCCAATTCGTAATATCCTAATAGTCATCAACATGACCCACGCCAAAGCATATTTCACCCGCTCAGGACAAACAGGGAATGTCTTTTGTGCACTTGAAAAACACTCCATGTTTCTTCAGTCCTAGGAAAATTATGCCTATCCTAAATCAATTATTTTATCTACCCCAGCCAGGTATAATTTACCTAATTATTTAGATGAATGCCATGAATTTTCTCATGCCATCTCTGCCTCGTTAATTTCATGTCTGATATCATTAACAACCAAATAACTCTTAATACCTAAGATCTAATTCGCAAATCACCCCATACGATGTTTATTTAAGCTAAGAGCTTTGTTCTGTAGCTCCGTGTCCACAAAAAAAACTACAATAATTAAATTAGAGAAACCAACCTTTTACTAGGCATTTTCTAATTACAATTTTCAATGTTTAATAAAGGACCCACAAATTGTCACCAATATGCCATACTATTGAAAATTTTCCGTCCCTTTTTCTTTAACCACCCAATCTCTTATGTTAAAGTATTTTGAATAATCCAACCATTCAAAAACAGTATTATTTTTCTTTTATCCTCCAAAAGCTAATTTTCTTTAATTAAGAGCCCTTCAAAATCCACAAATTGGTCAAAAATGGCTATCTTCCTCTATTCCCAATTCGAAAGCTTTTACCAAATCAATCTTTACCGAACAGATTTTCTATCACCTCGAAAAAACATTTTTGTTTAAAATCCTTAAAATAAATGCGAAGGTAATCGCAGAGCCCTGCATTTATTGCAGACCATGTTTTGCTCTAACTGTGACCTTTACACTCGCTGCAAAAGCAGCTTTTCTCCCGCACACACATCTTATCTTTGTTTACAAATACCTCCCCAGCGAGGTATCATGTTTGAAATGTCGCTTTTTAGCTGTGCATAATGCATTTTAGAGAAGACTATTATTAATCCATAATAAGATAAAGTAATTCCTCATCCAATATCCAACCATATCACAATATTTTGCCAAGACCCCATAATCAAAATATGCTGCATGACCCACGCCAAAGCATATCATAGCAAAAAACATTTTTGCCCTCAAGTTTGCTTCACCACCCCCAAGGCCAATTGATGTAATGTCTTCACGGAAGGGTCCAAAAATTTTAGTCGCTTGTGCGGTCCGGGCGCATATTGAATGACTGCATATAATCAAGCTTCTGTTTCTAACACCGTCCAATCAGTCGCCCCGCTGCCCGCATGTTTCTCCGCGTTCCAATCAAATCAGCAGCCGCAGCAAACAGAGCGCTTCCACCGCAGTCGACGCATTATTTGGCAAGTCTAGAGTATAAAAAACGCAGGCTGGCCACCCTGCAAAACAATTAATTGGCCGTTTTGATTTTCTTTCGTCTTTTAACCACCATATTCCCGCTAGCGGATGGGATCAAAGCCAGGCTAAGCTGCAATAGGCCATCTCATCCCAGTAAATTGACAGTATATTCAGGTACTAATAACACAGATATTTTACACGTCTCTCCTTTTGGATCTCTTATCCAAACCGGAATTGTTTCCAAAACGGCGGTATCCTGACCACCTGCCGTTGTCACAAAGACCCTCCTCCTTGTACACCTAGCACATAGAATATCCATTTTAATTGCTGTTTTACAAGCTCTAGTATCACAAAAAAAATCCAATTGTATTCCTTTCACAAAAAATATGATCCCTGGTTTAACCAAATCAAATGCCAATGTTTTCATTAAATTTAGTTCAACATCCTTACATTCAAAGTCCCCACTCAAATCATTTTGAGCAGGCATGCCGGCTAGTCATGCCGATTAGGCCTTGTTTTTAGAGACCCTCTTGTCCGGGCAATCACGTGATATATGCCCCAATTTTCCACAAACCCAGCACGCAGCACCCCCTGAAAATCAGATTTCTGTTCAACTTACTCATCTCCCTTCTTTCAATCTCTTGGCTAACATACCTACGCTCTCGCCACCTATCTCAGTAAATATTTTCCCCGTCAGCCGAGGAGGCCCCGCTATGATTTTTCACACAACAACGTGTTCTGCCTTTCCAGCCGCCTCGCTCTTATCAACATGCTCATTCCCACTCCGCTCAACATTCTTTGCATTTCCATCGCACCTTATTTTGCCATCAAAAAACAATAATTAGTATCATCATATCCATCCTTCATTCTGTGGAACAAGCCATCTCGCTTTTATCTCCATTCACATATTATATATAGATTACCTCTATGCTTAGTGCGTATTTTATCCTGCAGGTCTATTATTTAATGCATATTAAGATGGCCAGCAAACCCATTTTTGTTTATCTATAAGTTTAGGTGTTTAACCCTTGTAGCGCTTAGTTTTTCAACAAATTTCCAATCTCTACACGGCAGACGCTGTTTTGGATCATCATTTCTAGCCGCCTTGTTATTTGAGCTACCTTATGTTATCACTATACACGCAACACACAAGTATACTCTCCCGTCTGGTATACTTTCGGAGTTTAAGTACTTTTCCAGACCACAGTACAGGACACCGACATCCTAAGTTTTATAGGCTCATGCTCTGTCTCTTCACCTGTTAGGGACTAGTATTCACAGGGTTTTATTGTCGCCGTTCCCAGGACGCGAGTCTCATTTCTCAAAATGGACCTTCACATGCAATGCCCCTTTGCGCATTTGGCAACCGTCAACAAATGCAGACATTCATGTGGGCTCACCAGAGATGTCATCAGATGTCTCCCTTAGTAGGATTAGTCGTCAACCATCGTGAATCCAGGCGCTCCGCCGAAAATCCAGCCGGGAAAGGGTTTTAGACGCCGTGGCCACGTCTTTCCCAGACATCAACCAAGCGCCCGGACTCCTCCAGTATGTTGACTCCCAGGCTTGAAGGACCAAAATGATAGTTTCACCAATAGGTATTTCCAGATACACCTTTAAGATAAGGAAGACATTGGACGCATATCCAGCTTTATCTTGCAAGAGAGAATAGATCCTGACTCGCCTTCGTCCTAGATCATTCTAAAGAATCGAATCCTCTCCTGTCCATTTAATTGCATTAGAGTCAAAACAATTAAGGTCATCTATTCAAAACAAATAAGGTCAGGAATCAAAACAATTGCGAGTCTTTTCGGAGGGTGATTGGTATCGCCACCTGGTGCAGAATCCAAGTCAAAAAAATTAAGAGTCCTTCTTCAGTGTGAGCTTGCGACCGTGTGAGAAGTCGAGGTTACTGTCCGGTCCACTATGAACATTCACAAGGTCGAACACAAATAAAGCACACCGAGACAGATGAGTGAGATTTTGAAGCTTCTGCAGAAGGAGAGTACGGAGGTGGTGGGTCCGACGACTCTACTTCTATGGAAAATATTTTACTTAGGGCAAGATTTCATGACATACAAATTCTCTGTTACAAAGATGCATCGCGACAGTGACACCGATGATGGTGGTGATACTGATGATGTTAAAGGCTACATATATACAAAGGACATACCCTGTTACAAAGATGCATGGTTTTGAAACCGATGGTTGTGATGTGGATGGTTTCTATGACATGGGCATGACACGGATTGAAGGTGATGTCATAGATGTGAAACATTATTTGATTACTTTTCAAGATTATTTCACATTTCCCCCCTTAAGTAACTAAAATAATTTTTATAAATCACATCAATTTGTATCCCTCCTCTACGGGTTTTAAAATACAAACATCATCATCAGTTACTCTTCGCAGGGTATGGAAAATAACAAAATCACTTGTCAGGGCACCATCTTAATAGTCAAAACAAACATTTACACAGAGGAGACGGTATACTGTATGTTGCTGTAAGCTACTAGCATGTGCTGGATTCAAGGTATGCATCGCTTTACGGTGAGATGGGGTTGCGATAACAATGTAGCTGTTATGGCCAGGTGTCTTGCTGGTGACAGGAACGACATTTTTGTTTGTGTTATCAGTAGATCAGCAGTCCGCTGGCTGTAGGAGTCTGATGTGACCACGACTCCTCGCTTCTGGTCTCCAGGAATCACACCATGTGTCCTAGGTCCTTCCAGGGCCTGTGGGGTTTTCTCTTTATGGACACGTGGGGTGTTATCCCAAACTGTAGGAGTTTTTCCGCTTGAGGTGGGAAGTCCACTGAGGTGGCTGCATCTCCCTCTGCATGGTGTACAGGTACTCCAATCGAACTAGTTGGGGTCCCAGTCGCTCGAACTGTGTAACAAATTCTGTTTCTGGCTTCGGCTGTCTTTGTCCCGGAGGGTGGACATGATTTCGGTTAAGTCTAACACTTCTGCTGGCGAGCAAGGGGTTTCTTTGTCCTCCTCATCACTTCCTTCAGTTTCCTCCTCTGTGTTAGGCTTCTGTTTCTCTTCCCTCTGGCGTCATTCTTGATGTTGATGTTCAAGGTTGAACGGTGGGGGTTTCTGGTTCCCCCTGTGTGGTTTTTTGCAGTCTCGGGCAAAGTGTCCTTCCTGTCCACAATTGTAACACTTGCCTTCTGAGTTTGCTCTTCTTGGTGGTCCGGGTCTTACTCGGCCTCTTCCTCCTCCTCTTTGACGTCCTTGTTGGTAGAATACTTCTGATGACCCTTGGTTCACCAATGAGGCCATGGCTTGGGTCAGAGTATTGACTCCTGCGCATGTCTGCTTTTGGCGGTGTCTCTCCTCAGCATGAATCACCCACTCCATTAGTTGATTCATTGGCATGGTTCGGTATGTGGCACAGTACTTCTTTACGAACCTTTTGATTGGGGCCTGGAGCCCTTCCAGGAACCCTTGTCTCTGTTGGGCTTGGTACACCCCTTGGTCACTTTGGCCTTCCATGATCCCACTGTGAGTTTTGAACACTTCTTCAAATCTTGCTCTGAATTTATGAACTCCTTCACCTGGTTTCTGTTTTGTGGCCCTGATCTTGCCATAGCTTGGTGTGGGGCGCCACATGTCTATGGGAGGTCAAGGTTAGGTGGTTGTGCAGGTGAGTAGACGTCAGATGAGTGTTTCACGGACAAAGGTTTGGGAACCGTCCGACTTCCAGTCTACTCAGAGTTACCTATGTCTCGAAATACCTTGACCTGGGATTTGGGAATCCACGTCGACCTTTCAGCGATCTTTACTGCTTTGGGGGTGGTGATTGAACCACGAATGGGCCTTTCCAGCGTGGAAAGGACCAGGACTTCTTTTTATGACTCGAAACGGGATGCCCTCGTTTGGGCCTGAGGTTATGTCTGTAAACAAAAATTTTAAAGTGGGTATTTACACCAACTTACACCAACCTCTGGGCATGTCCATTTGTCCATCATTCGTCCATCATTCCCCCCTGTTGAGACATGGCTCCTCCCATGGCTCAATTTTGGAATAGATTTTTTTAACTAATCATAATAAAAATAGGAAAAATACAAAAAGCAAACAGGCTGCTTTCTCCTCAGGAAAACAGCTTTCCAGTTCTCTGCAACAGTTACATTCACATCAATTAATATCCAGAAACAAATGCACACATTTATAATTCTGAAAAGAATTGAACCCACTAAAATGTAATCACCCCTTGTTTGTCAAGGTTAATATTTTTAGCATAACTGTCCTTTAGAGCAATTAAAACTCATTACTTATAAAATGCACATTAATCAAGTCCCAATTCATTCAATAATGTGTATCGTGTTGCATATTAAACTCAGTTGTTTGAAATTCAAAATATCCCAATTTAGTAGTCTTTTTTTATCAAATGTAACATTCCATTGTCTATGGCAGGGGTGGCCAAGTCCGGTCCTCGAGAGCCGTTATCCGCTCTGTTTTCCATATCTCCCTCCACCAACACACCTGAATCAAATCATCGGGATTGGTATCAAGTTTCTGGACAGCTTGCTGATGAGTTGATTATTTGATTCGGGTGTGTTGGTGGAGGGAGATATGGAAAACAGACCGTATTGTGGCTCTCGAGGACTGGAGTTGGCCACCCCTGGTCTATGGAGTTTGTCCATCATCTCCCATAAAACTTTCTTAATCAATATTTTTCCTAATATTTTCTTAAATTTTCAATAGTCAGACATGCAATTAAAATCTAGTTACATTTCTATCCATTGTAGTTTCTTTTTTCTTTCTGATCATATACTCTCTGTAACAAGGTTTAGTCTCAATTGAAACGCTTTCACCCCTTTTTTATGGAGACAACAAAACCAATACAAAAAGTTCCCTATGGTTTATGGCATTGATCCTTGAGCAATAATCTTTAGCATTGCTCCCCGAACAATAATCTCTCCAATCAATATTGGAGTGCTTGCCATCAACGTCTGATCATGTCAAAAAGTTTATCTTACCTGTCTCCTCAAACGTTTCAACTGAGAGGACCTTCTTACAGTGCAAAGGTGGATCCGCATCCTCCTTGTTTTGGCCAGTTCCAATCGTGAAGTGAATAATGGCGATTTATATGGTCTACCAAATAGGATTTGAACTCGTTATGTACGCGCAGTGATTTCATAACGAAATATGGAACCTTTTGCCAATCCCGTCAATTACTTTGTTAACACAATTTGGGTGCCATTATTACTATAAATCAATGGTTCTTTGGAATTCCATATCATGCACTGTCTTTGTTTTTCCATCTCCGTGCTCTCAAATTCCGCATTTCACATAGCAGATGTGTTCCTCCACTTCAAGTTTAACATTTGGAGTACTGCTGCTGCATTTTCATCAAAATTTTTATTGGCGAAATCAATTTTTTCCATAATTTGTTGCTGCCATCCCTGAAAGGGCTTATTGGCAATTTCAGGAAATCGATTCCAAGTTTCTAAATCATTTTCCACTTTGACATCTAATCGATTGATCATATCTCGGTGGTCAGCCAATAAAAAACACAAAAAGACAACCATTCACGCTCTGACTCATAATCAGACATTGGTGGTCTGCAAATTTTCATCACTGGTGAAGAGCGACATTCCACGTCTGGGCTTTTTGGCAGCTTACCTTCTTTTGCTGACCTATCAGCACCAATCATTCTCAAAAGAAATAGGTTAACATCATTTGGTTGACATCAAATATTTGATGCTAATACAATACGTGATATTCTAATAGTCATTAATATGACCTACGCTAAAGCATATTTCATCTGCTGATGGGCAAAACAAGATGTACATCCCGTGCACTGAACATACATGATGTTTATTTCATCCCAGGGAAATCATGCCTATCCTAAATTAATTATTTTACCTAAACCTGCTATTTACCTAATAATTTGGATAAATGCCATTTCTGCATTGTCTTCATGTTTGATATCATTAATAATTTGGATGAATGCCATTTTTGCATTATCTTCATGTTTGACATCATTAATGTTCAAAATTATTCTTAATACTTAAGTCTAAACCGCAAATCACTCTCATTTTGCTAAAATAGCTACATTTTGCTATCTGAATTCCTATTGAATTTCTCATCCGTTTTGTTTACTCAAGATAAGAGCCATTTTCTGTAGCTCATTATTAACACAATTAAAATGTACAATAAGTAGATTAGAGAAAATAACCTTCTATGTCATAATAATGTAAATTTTCTCATCCTTTTTTTTTTCGAACCAGCTCTGTCTCTTAGCGCAGTCCCTAACTCAATTAACACGCCAAGACCACTTTGTCTTATCTTATGGCTGTATTTTACGCTATTTCTCTTTAGGGACGTCCCATCCTAATTTATTATCTCTTTAATACTTATTTTATTATCTTATTTATCCGCCCAAGTAGCCTCTTTAGTCATTTGTTTTCTTATTTTGCGCGGCAATCATTGTTTTATAAGTGCGTCGCAACGCACCTGGTTTTATCTATTTCCCCCTATGAGGATTACGCATGCTATCAGTTATTATTCTATTTTTCTTATATTGAGCTCTGTTTTACTCACTCTCTTGGCACGGTATTTCTATACTTTTACTCTATTTAAACACAATCTTTGAAATCTGTATACCTCTACGTATTTCTCCGACCACACAGAGACGTTTCTCCGACCACACAGAGACGTTTCTCCGACCACACAGAGACGTTTCTCCGACCACAGAGAGACGTTTCTCCGACCACAGAGAGACGTTTCTCCGACCACAGAGAGACGTTTCTCCGACCACACAGAGACGTTTCTCCGACCACACAGAGACGTTTCGACACAGACATTTCGAATTAATTTTAACCAGCGCCTTACCGTCTCAGGTGCTTATTCCTGGTTTGATGAGATTCGTCACTGGACCTCGGGGCGACGGGGTACCAATCCCTAATGGCCCCTTCCCTCAATGGGGGATGGCTGACGTCAGTTGTGCTTGGCCTCTCGATTCCCCGTCGTCCCGATGACACAGATCTTGAATCCCGGGTATTTTCGGCACCAAAATGTCCGGTCCACTATGAACATTCACAAGGTCGAACACAAATAAAGCACACCGAGACATATGAGTGAGATTTTGAAGCTTCTGCAGAAGGAGAGTACGGAGGTGGTGGGTCCGACGACTCTACTTCTATAGAAAATATTTTACTTAGGGCAAGATTTCATGACATACAAATTCTCTGTTACAAAGATGCATCGCGACAGTGACACCGATGATGGTGGTGATACTGATGATGTTAAAGGCTACATATAAACAAAGGACATACCCTGTTACAAAGATGCATGGTTTTGAAACCGATGGTTGTGATGTGGATGGTTTCTATGACATGGGCATGACACGGATTGAAGGTGATGTCATAGATGTGAAACATTATTTGATTACTTTTCAAGATTATTTCATATTACAAAACAATTTAGGAGTCCTCCCAGATCCATGTGAGAGGTCGAGGTTTCAAAACAATTTGGATAAGTATATCTGGATAGAGGAGCATTTTTCCCTTTGTAAATCAGGAGCGTTATTCTTGCAAAATATGTATAACAATGCAAATTTATAATAATAATAATTCCAACACTTTCTCTGCCTCCTCTGCCAGCTCTTTTATGGCCTTCCTCAGGCTGCCTCCAGACACCCCAGCGTCCTTCAGGAGGCGTGTCATTGACAGCCCGATGTAGCCTCGAGGCAACCAATCTCGACAGGGTAGATAGTGCACTTCCAGCCAATTTCCTGGCACCCAAGTATTTGGCCCTCTTGTGCTCAAAGGCGGAATCATTCCCCTCCTCCGATAGTACTGTCAGTTCTATGAGGTGCACCGCTCTTGCCTTGGAGCACCATACCACAATGTCTAGGCGTAGTGATGTGGTGATGATCTCCGTGGGGAATCGGAGCTGCCTGTTGAGGTCAACGCTCAAGTCCCACTCCTGACCATGGGAAAAGGGCCTTAGTGTTTATCTTTGCCTGGTGTATCTCCTTTCTCCCCCTTCTGGGACGAAGTTGGCGTGGATCTCTGCTGGTGGTGAATTTTTACTGCTCTGTCGGCGTCTCTCCACCACTTCAGCTTGTTTCCTCGGGACCTGATCATGGCACCATCTGTAGCGTCCCTGAGAAAGTCCAGTCTTGCAGCCTGACAAGATGTGCTGGAGGCTAGCGTTGGGAGTGTTGCAAAGTGCGCAGCATCCTTCCCGAACCATTGGTTGAGGTTACGAGGACAGGGAAGCTGTCATAGGTTGCGCAAATGAGGAACCTGATCCTTGCCTACGGGATCTTCCACAGCTCGGACCAACTGATGTTTTGGTTGACAACTCCCTCCCAGGTTGTCCAGCTTCCTTGTCGGCCCTGCGACACAAAACCAAACCTGACTAGGGAAAACACGGGGAATCGAGGAAGCTCCGATACCTGAGGGCAGTTTTTATATAACTTGTAGGGGACTCCATTAGGGCCCGGTGCTGATGAGGACCTTGCCTTCTTCACTGCTTGACTAACTTCGCTGAGCTTGGGGGGCATGATGTTAAACTTAGCCGTCGATGGTGAGGGCCGGGGTATGTACTGTGGTGTTCCTAGTGGGACGTCTCTTAGTTCATCGCTGTACTGCCTTCTGAAATGCTGTTCCATTAGCTCCCTGGTGGTATTGAGCTTTCCAGACTTCTTCTCCTCCAGCAGATGTCTGGCATGCTTGAAGGGGTCCTTGTAGAAGCTGGCTCGCTCTTTCTGCTTCCGTTTGCTATGCTTGCGGACTCATTCAGCTCTGCGAAGCCTGGATAGTCTTTGCCTGACCTCTTTCCACAGAACTTTCAGTCCCTCTCTCTCTGACTTGGCTGCCTTACTCCAGTTCTTGCAGAGTTTTCGGCATCTTTGCAGGAGCTGGGCGATCTCCTTTTCCCTCCTCCCCCTGTCACTTGGGGTGGTCTTCTGCTTGAAGGTAATTTCTTTGAACCTGTCTCTGCAGGTCTGGTATATAACATCCCCAAGCAGGTTGAGCTTGGCTTCGACACCTCCTTTTCCTCCGGGTCTTGATCCGGTCTGTCTCAAAAGAGCGCCATGGCTCTGCTTCGTTTGATTTTTGCCGTTTGATCTTATTCTATTTTGCTCACTTCTTGGTCTCTGCTTGTGGCTCTGTTATGTGTGAGATGGTGTGGGCTGGGTCTTGGTGTTTGTGTGGGGCTCAGCCTCCACCAAGGTTTTTTTTTTCCTCTGTGCCTTCCCAGCTTTCAGCAACATTGGATCCTTTAGCACTGTGGTTTTCTACCTGGCTCCTGGTCCGTCTTGTCTCACCCGCTGCTGCGGTGCAAGATCGCTGTTGGCCTCTCTGATTGCACTTCATCTTCCCCTGGTGGATTCATAATCCCCTTTATGTGGTCGTCTTTTCCCACCCGCAAGCACACTTTCGGAGGATCTTCTCATTAACTGGAGTTCTGATATGCTCGTTTTCCTTTTCCGTTCCCATAGTCGATTAAATGTGGTCCGTCCTGTTAGGCCCATCTTCCACCTCGCCTCTCGGAGGGCCTCCAGGTTGTTCTTTCCTTGGGTTCTTCGTAGTTAATGGTGGGTGTCCCTCTTATGAGGGACTAGTGAGTTGGGTAACTAGCCGCCCACTCCCAGTGCAGTCTTTCCCTGCTGTCATCCAGTCTTTCCTGGAAACCTGGACTCGAACTGCCCTGTTCACAGTGGTACATGGTCGATTGGTCGCCGGTCTTTTGGTCGCCGATCTTTTGGTCGCCGGTCTTTTGGTCGCCCGGAAGGTAAGTGATAATTACCATTTAAATCGTTGCACAAATTCCCTAAATACAAACTGTGATTTACTATTTAGTCATACTTAATGCCCTAGTAATTATTAGGCTAAAGAAAAGCTCCAAATTTCCCGGACTTTTATTGTTTTTTGTTGGAGAACTTGTTAAGACCCTGACTGACGTAGCTTCTTAAAGGGACAACACATGTACATACAAACTCTCATACACTCACACGTCGGCTCAGTGAAACTGCTCATAGCCATTGTTGGCTTTTATTGATGCGTAGACCGTGTTGTTTTACCTTGTTTTGTCGCCGGTCTTTTGGTCGTCGGTCTTTTGGTCGCCGGTCTTTTGGTTGCCCGTTGTCGTGGTCGGGGCGACCAAAAGACGGCGACCAAAAGACCGGCGACCAAAAGACGGCGACCAAAAGACCGGCGACCAATCGACCGCACACAGTTCACAGTAGTCACTGGGTCTCCAGAACTTCAGTTGATGTGTTATTTGATAGTTGATGTGCAGATAGGTGTTTTTCCCTGCTTGGCATTGCTGCCTGTCACACCTCCTCCAGTGCCCACGGGTCAGCTGCAGGGTCATCAGCCAGGAACCACCGTTCATTGATATTTCGCTCCTTTAATCCTGGAACATCTCCTGGTGGTGGAGCAGTGACAGAGATGCCTCCCTGTCACTCCCTGCAGCTGATAGCTGTTGTCTCCTGCAGCCATTGTTGGGGTTAGATAAATATAAATAACATGAAAAATCCAATATAATTTTGTGTTTGTAGTACATTTAGGGTGGAGAGCGTGAGAGGGCGCATTGCACAAAATTAGCCCGGACCGCCACTGGCGAAGAGTCAGGGAAGCGTGCTGGTTTGAGTACTATACAGGACGAGTACTATACAGGACGCTGCCTTTCCTCGTTTTCTTGCGTAATCCGAGCAGCTATGCAGAAAGCCAGTGAGCTGCAACACATCAGGCCACATGAGCTCAAAATTCCCCGTCTCTCCCAGGGGCTCTTTCCATGAGGTAGACTCATTTGTCATCAGGTGACACATCCCTGACACCGTTCTTAAACCTCTGTGCAACTGCTCCCACTGCTATACTGGCTCCAAATCCTATTTGTACACCCAGTATGGGGCAAAATAGCAATAACGTCCTTTATTGCAGTTATCATATTATCTGTTCAGTGGCTGTCCTTTTGGAAAAATTAATCATTGCCATTTAGAACATGACCAGTTATATGGTTGTTTAACCGAACTGATAACACGAGTAGCTATCCATTTGAACTGGGAGGACTGCCAGCTAATGAACAAATGCCTCCCTCTTCAAATGGGTAGTCAATGAGTAAGTTGAACTGAAATTGGGTTTTCAAGGGGTGCTGCGTGCTGGGTTTGTGGAAAATTGGGGTATATGTATGTATGTATGTATGTATGTATATATATATATATATATATATATATATATATATATATATATATATATATATATATATATAAGGCCTAATCGGCATGCCTGCTCAAAATGATTTGAGTGGGGACTTTGAATATAAGAATGTTGAACTAAGTTTAATGAAAACATTGGCATTTGAAATGGTTAAACCAGGGGTCACATTTTTCGTGAATGGAATTCAATTGGAATTTTTGTGTGATACTGGAAATTGTAAAACAGCAATTAAAATGGTTATTTCCAGGTGCGAGACGTACTTTGTTAATAGTACCTAAATGTACTGTCAATTTACTGGAATGAAATGGCTTATTGCAGCTTAGCCTGGCTGTGATCCCGTCCGTTAGTGGGAATATGGTGTTTGAAAGACGAAAAGAAATACAAAACGGCCAATTAAATGTTTTTTATCATACTCTAGACTTGCCAAATAATGCGCCGACTGCGGTGGGAAAGCACTCTGTTTGCTGCGGCTACTGATTAGATTGGAATGCGGAGAAGCATGCGGGCCGCGGGGCGACCAATTGGACGGTGTTGGGAACAAAAGCTTGATTATATGCAGTCATTGAATATGCGCGTGGACCGCACAGGCGGCTAAAAAAAATTGGACCCCTTCTGTGAAGACATTACAATAATTGGCCTTGGGGGTGCTGAAGCAAACTTGAGAGCAAAAATTGGTTTTTGATATAGTTATGCCGCGTCATATTTTGACTAAAGGGTCTTGGCAAAATATTGTGATATAGTTGGATATCGGAAGAGGAATTAATTTATCTTATTATGGATTAATGGCAGTCTTCTCTAAAAAAAACATTATGCACAGAAAGAAAAAAAGAGCGCTTAGGAATTTCTAAACAAAGATTAGAATGCTGCTTTCGCTGCGAGTGTAAAGGTCACAGTTAGCGGCTAAGAGCGCACTTCCGTTTAAACATTTCAGAATAAGAGCAAAACATGGTCTGCAAGGAATGGAGGGTTCCGCGATTAACTTCGCATTTATTTTTCGGATTGTAAACAAAGGTGTCTTTCGAGGTGATAGAAAATCTGTTTGGCAAAGATTGTTTTGGTAAAAGCTTTGGAATTGGGAAAAGAGCAAAATAGCCATTTTTGACCAATTTGTGGATTTCAAAGGGCTCTTAATTAAAGAGAACTAGCTTTTGGAAGATAAACGAATATTACTATTCTTTTTGAATGGTTGGTTTGTTCAAAATACTTTAACATAAGAGATTGGCTGGTTAAAGAGAAAGGAATGGGAACATTAAAAATATTATGGCATATTGGTGACAATTTGTGGGTCCTTTATTAAACATTGAAAATTGTAATTAGGAAATGCCTAGTAAAAGGTTGATTTCTCAAATTTAATTATTGTAGATTTTTATTGTGGTGACAGAGCTATAGGAAATAGCTCTTATCTTAAGTAAACATCGTATGAGGTGAATTGCGAATTATATCTTAGGTATTGAGAGTTATTTGGTTGTTAATGATATCAGACATGAAATTAACAATGCAGAAAGGGCATGAGAAAATTCATGGAATTCATCCAAATAATTAGGTAAATTGTACCTGGCGGGGGTAGATAAAATAATTGATTTAGGATAGGCATCGTTTCCCTAGGACTGAAGAAACATGGAGTGTTTTTAAAGTACACAAAAGACCTTCCCTGTTTGTCCTGAGCGTGGGAAATATGCTTTGGCATGGGTCATATTGATGACTTTTGGGATATTACGGATTGGATAAGCATTGATCAATTGATACAACCAAATGACGTTGCTGTCTATTGCTTTAGGGGCATACAAATTAAGAGAACTTTAGCTAAAACTTACAGCATTGCAATTATGGGGTTAATACACCTAAATGTTACAGTGTTAACGATTGGCAATAACAAGCTTAGATAAGGGGGAAAGGAACAATTCTCCAAGTTCCAAAATCTGGCTAAAGAAACAGATTATGTTTGTCACTTTGGGTTTTGACAAAATGCGTTGGAGCATGAATTCTAAGATATTTGGGGAATGGGGATCCCATATCTACAGCAAATTCAGGAGGAATTTGGAAATAGGCTCTATTTGGCACTGGATGCCCAAATTCTGGTGGGGCCTTTCATGGTATGAAACAAGTGATGAAATTATGTCTATGTTCAAAAATAGCATCTCCAAATTATAAAATGTCAACCTTTGAGTAATGCTTTAAGTAGATGGGTTGTCTAAGAATAAAATGGAATGGGCAAAATTCGAACGGAATGTGAGATACATTGACGACTACTAAAACAAATTTTAGAGGTGAAACTATTGCCACCTCAATTCTGTGTACAAACGGCTAAACTGATAGCATTAACAGGGCGTGTAACTTAATGCAAAACATGGAGGTAAAGTTTTTACAAACGGTTAAGATACTTGAGGGTGTGTGTGTTTCAATGTGTCACAACTTTTCCGTTATTGCATTATTGGCAAACAGATAGTTAATCAGAGCCACTCACATGGCAGTCCTCATGCTGACTGACTGGGGCGATGAACGGCGGCAATTGAACTTCCAAAACAAATTTCTATTTGTAGATGTGTGGCAAGTGAATCTAATACATTAATTACTTAGTTCCTTCGGGAATGATTATTGCTGACAAGGCAGCAAAATTGGGTGAACTACCAAGAAGCCCCACTGGGGTGGTGGTTTGCACCTTTGATGAAAATCTACGGGTCACTGATGTATGGGTGAATGACCCAAATTGAGAGACTAGTGATTAACGAATCAACCTTGCGGTTCGAGGATCTACTAATGAAAGCGGGGTGGATCCAGACCTTCCAGAGTGTGGAGTATTCCTGGTGTCCTCGAGAATTTGTAGGTTTTCTCCGGGTACTCCAGTTTTACCCCAACAAACCAAAAAAATGGATGCTTGAACACTCTAAATTCCCTGATTATGAGTGTGAGCGTGGATGATTGTCTGTCTTTTGTGTTTTTAATTGGCTGGCCACCAAGATATGATCTATCAATCAAATATCAAGGTGGAAAAGGATTTGGGAATTTGAAATTGATTTCTGAAATCGCCGATAAGCCTTTCAGGGATGGCGGTGGCAGATTAGGACAAAAACAAAAAGAAGGAAAAAGAATTTCGCCAAATGAAATTTTTGACGAGCATGCTGCAGCAGTACTCCACATTTGAAATGTACCGTGGAGAAACAAGTAATCTGCTCTGCAATGGCAAATTTGGGAACGCTGGGGGTTAAACAAAAACAAAAGACTTGTTTAGGAGGGCTGCCATTTTGAGTCATGGGAAATTCCATGTCTCAACAGGGGGGATGGTAGCCTTGGTACAACGGCACTACAAAACTTATGGATTTAATCTATATGCAAAGAATTTTAGGCAGAGCATGTTCAACTTGTGCTCGGCATAACCCCCAATTCCCAAAAGTTACATATCCATTTCAAAGGATACATATGGATTTTATAGAGAATATGTGTGGTACATAACAGCCCTAAGCAGAAATTGGGGAAGCCTTGTTGCAGAAACTGGTCAAGATTGGTAAGCTTGGATGAAACGCGTGCGCAAAAGCCATCAGGGCTCTGATAAAATTAACCCATATGGTGGGGGGATTGCAAATCATTATTAAGACTGACAAATTAACTTGTGGAAAAGATCCTTGTCTGACGTTTTTCCTAAGTCCATGGTCAGGTGGAGAAGACCCTTATTACAAATGTTACATTTGTGTCTCAACAGCAATGACCATGCCTATGGAAGCTGTGAGAAAACCGTCAGAGACGGAAACACCCGGATCCGCAATAGTAAAATTGAAATCTGAGATGACCAGGGATGAGGAATTCATTTCTGAAACAGGGATTTCCCAAACGGGCAATAATTGGTTTCTGTTGATGGAAAATACAGCTATTACTATAAATCAAACCTGCATAACATGTATGGGGTTCCGACCTCTCTTACGAGTAGTACCCGTCCAAATTACCCCTGATTGTGTAAAGGAGATAATGATAAAAGATGTAAGCCAAATTGTGAGAAATGGAGTAATGTATACCCTGTTCCAAGAGCAGCAAATGACAAAGCTAACTTTTCAACACATGTTGCCTTTGATCATTTTACCTGCTTAAATCTTACAGGGCATGGTCTGAAGCTGGGGGCGATAAATGAGACGTGGTGTGCCCGCGTCCTAAAACAGACTGCACCCCTGATACCACGTTCTGACCTATGGTGGTGGTGTGGTGGAAATAATTATACGACTCCTGCCGAAATGCGGCAGGACTTTGTGCCTTGGTCTCACTGCTCTTACCAGTGGTTGTTTTTCCATCTACAGTGGAGGAGATACAATTGGCTGCTCAGAAATCCAGTATGATGGCGGGTCCCTCCCGACGGCGTCGATCGGTATGGAGAGAGGGAGATCCAACATACATTGATGCGATTGGCATCCCCGGAGGGGCCGGGATAAGTATACGCTGGCTAATCAGGTCGTAGTAGGTTGGGAGTTTATTTTTCTTCTAATTTCCCCAAACAAAAATATGGATAGGATAAATTACCTGCATTACATTGCATTGTCCAAAAACTTGGAAATTATACTGAACAGGGATTTGTGGCAATAAAGGAACAACTAGCAGCCACTAGTCTGATTGCGTTCCAGGATCGCATAGCGGTTGATATGCTTCTTGATGGAGCAGGGGGCGTATGCAATGTTTGAAAATGTTGCACTCAACAACACATCCCCCAATGGGTCCCTAACCTGGGCCGTTGAAGGCCTGCAGACCCTAAACCGCAATAGGAAAAAGCATCCTGGAGTAGAATTATCCGCTTAGACAGACTGGTGGGATAAGGCCTTTGGTAAATACAAAGATTTGGCCCTATCTGTTGTGTTCTCAGCAGCCATTTTTGCTACGACTTTGACATTGTGTGGGTGTTGTCTTATCCCCTGCTTACGCTCCTTGCTAAGCCGACTTATAACCACTGCGATTGCCCCTACAAATTCTAAATTATATGAATTATATCCTCTGCTTATGAAACGTACTGAAGAGAGCAGTGAATTCCAGAAGCATGGTAATTCCGAGAACAAATCGGGCAATAATGATTTTGTTCTTTCTTTTTCAGACCAGCCGTGCGAGTAGGGACTATGGGGGTAAAATTAAAGCAGCCAACGGACATTTCCCCATTTGTATTTGCCATAAAATGAATTAATAGCAAACATATAATAAAAACGGGGGAACATTGGGGTTATTCTGGGATATTATTATATATGTGCGCATTAATCATTATATGTATGTGTGGAATATTAATCATTATATGTATGTGTGGAATATTAATCATTATATGCATATGTGAAACATTAATTGCTCAGTCTAACGTTACCAAGGACACTTCCCCCTGCAGCTGGCCCCGAGGACATTTAATTGTTTTGAGAACTATTGACCTGACAGATCACACAGTCCAGGGCCAAGGACTGTTCATCTGAGTTTGCAATGAAGATCTGTGAAGGACTCTTAAATTACTTTGACTTGGATTCCGGCAGATGGCGATAATCAAATTAACTTCCGAAAATACTCGCATATTGTTTTAAAATAGTGTCGCTCGTTTCACTTTTTATGGAAATTGTTATGCTTAATTGTGCGAATTCTTACGCAGTTGTTTTTGGTTTCCGACCTGATATGCAATTGTTGTTGGAGTTGTTTTTTTACCTTAATTGTGTTATTCGGTTAGCTTATGCAATTGTTTGAATAAGATAACATTAAGTGTTTTGATTATGTGCGACTAAATGGACAGAAGAGGATGCCTTTCTTCAGAATGCTCCGGTGGCGAGGACGAGCCAGGATTGATTCTCACTTGCAAGTTTAACGCTGGATTATGTCTCCGATGTCTCTCCCTTTATTAAAGTATACCTATTAATAAACCTATTACTGAGGCAAGCCCTAAATTTGTGATCTTTTTGTGAGGACTTGGGACTCTCGACCCAAGTCGGGAGGAGGAGGGTTGATTTATGATAACAGAAATATAAGTTAAACAAGACTGTATAAACATTTACATCTTTTCTATGATAATATAGATGTTTGACGATTTCAACTGTTTAAATGCCTGCTCAGCCTTGAGGTGCCAGTCTTTTTGCTCTCGTATGAGAGCAAAGTGCCACATTGACTACATTCAGCGAAGCCAACGCAAGTTTCTCTAGCATACTCAACAATTGAATGCATTAACTGATGAATACGAAGCAAGTTTTCCCTTGAAGCTTTTAAAAAATTCACTCTTACCCAGTGTGTGTTTAGTTTATCCAGTGGTGGACCGTCAGGGCCTGCAAGGCCTTCTCTGCTGGCCTAAAAAATATCTGAATCACAGACTGATGTTAATTATTATTTCTTGTCCATGAATACTTAATAAATAATTCCAAATTGTCCGTCAGTTTCCTTTCATTGCTTTTCCCCTGGTTGCGCTGCTTCCAGATGTGTATTTTCATATTTAAGCATTTAACCAGTCACATTTCAGCCATTATTTGTTGCCAGGGTCGGAAATCTAGCTGGAGGCCTTCACAATCAGTTCTGCAGGCCATGCAGCATAAAATAAGCGTCGATAAAACTGTTGCTTTAACCAATCAGATTCCTAGTTGGCGACACCGAGGCCTTCTCACAGGTGTGGGGTTTAGGTCATCGCTTTCACAAACTATGATTGGCTAGTGATAGAGTGGACTACCCAGAGCTACCAAACTGTATTTGGAGCGAGCTGCACAAGCAAATATATTGTTGTGTTGTTTAAATAGCGGTTTTGTCAACTCACAATGGCTGAAGGAGAAGAAATGAATATGGTTGCAGATTTACTGTCAAAGCCTTTTTCAAGACGGCATTTTCAAGAAACGCTGCACATCATTAAGAAAGGTTGGACAACTCCAAAGCAAGCTGTTGGAGTAATCATTATTATAAATGTGTTTGCAATGCTTATTTAGGAATATAAAGCCTTATAATATACATGCTTACCATATTAAACAATATATTTGCTTATTAGGAATAGTAATGCTAACTATAATAAACAATATAGTTATATATGTGTTGATCGCTTTTATGTTAGAGTTAGAATTAATATGTGCCTTCAACGAAGACAAACGCTTACTCCAAGGTCGCTCTCCAGGACAGCTGGCTACAGCCAGACTTAACAATTCACTGAGTCCTTGCTCCAAGGACTGATTACTGGAAGATACGCCTCAACCCTTTCCCCAGATACAAGTTCCAGGATCTACAAGGACTCTTAAACTACTTTGTTTACCGTATAATGAAAATATTATGCAATTCCTCACGCCATTGTTTGGGTGCCTTGTTCAACTTTTATGCTCACTTCGGCAATTCTCGCACTGTTGTTTTTCTAGATTACATAAACATGTTTTTCAAGTGTCGCGATTAAATACAATTATTCAGTTACTGCAATTCAGAATGCTTTGTGGACTGAGACGACGTCACAAGGCACCTCCTTGCAAGTTGTAAGCAGAATTTGTTGAAAGATGTTTTCCTATTTTAATTAAATATTACTAATAATGATTTAAAAGGTTTGAATCATTATTCCAACACAAGCAAACCTGTCACCACTGGGAACAGACATTTTCAGCCCTAAATCGAATAAAAACGTACTATGCCAGAAATACGACAGGACAGACTTGACTTTCAGCATTAGCTTCAATGGCGATAGAAAAGAAGGAGGAAAGAAAAGAGGATGGATTTTGTGTACAAATAAAAAGGATTTTTGGTGAGTAAAATGTGGTTATATACCTAAATAATATTTCAATTGTATGAGGTTATTATTGATGCTTTTTGTGTCGCAGCTGTAGCTGCAGTAAAGATTTCAGGTACTCGGACGTTTCGTCGAAAGACGTTTGGTCAGAAAAGCTCCAGTATTTGTATTTAATCATGAACTGCTGCTAGGAAGTGGATTTTACCCCATTTTTGTGCATTGATTTATTGATTTTTTTTAATGTGTCGCAGCTCTAGCTCCAGTAGAGGTTTTATAGCCATAAAATAGTTTTTGATGGTTGGATTGATACGTTGAAGGCGCTACGAGAAAATGCACCGACCGCCACTCTATTGCGATAATACATAGCACGATTCTCGTATCGATTCAAAAGCCGTCTGAATCAATCTTTATCCGTGTGTTTTGGTGGAAATAAACAATAGGTGGCTACTTTTCTACTAACTACTTGGGTTCGGGCTCAAGAGCTTACTTCTAGTTACTAGGGACATGTATTGTCTCATATCTGGTGATACAATTCGTATTGATTAATCCCGATATCACACTTAAATATGATTGTTGCAATTTTGTCTATGACTTTAGAAAACACGGATAAAATAGAGATAACTTTACACTTATGTCAACTCATTTCTGAAAGTGGCGACTGCTGCCAGTTAGTAGAAAAGTAGCCACCTATTGTTTATTTCCACCAAAACACACAGATAAAGATTGATTCAGACGGCTTTTGAATCGATACGAGAATCGTGCTATGTATTGTCGCAATACAGTGGCGGTCGGTGCATTTTCTCGTAGCGCCTTCAACGTATCAATCCAACCATCAAAAACTATTTTATGGCTATAAAACCTCTACTGGAGCTAGAGCTGCGACACATAAAAAATAATCAATAAATCAATGCACAAAAATGGGTTAAAATCCACTTCCTAGCAGCAGTTCATTATTAAATATAAATACTGGAGCTTTTCAGACATTAAAACCAGGCCAGGGAGGCAATTTTCCTGGGAAAAGACAGCGATGAACGTCAATGGCGTACGGGCAAACATTGCCCGAAAATGGGGTAAAATCCAGCCGAAAACAGCATTTAATGATTAAATACAAATACTGGAGCTTTTTAGACATCAGAACCGGGCCCGGAGTATAATTTCCCCGGTAAAAAGACAGCGATGAACGTCGATACGTCCATACGTGAAATGACAAAAAATGCACTAAAAAGAGGTAAAATCCACTTCCTAGCAGCATTTATTGATTGAATACAAATACTGGAGCTTTTGAGACACTACAACCAGGCCAGGGGGGTGATTTCCTCGGGAAAAGACAGCGATGGACGTCAATGGCGAAACGGCAAGAGTTAAACTGGGGTAAAATCCACATCCTAGCAGCATTTAATGATTAAATACAAACACTGGAGCTTAAATACAAACACTGGAGCTTTTCAGATATCAGAACCGGGCCCACAATTGAAATATTATTTAGGAATATAGCCATATTATACTCACCAAAAATTATTTTTAACTGTACACAATATCCATCCTCCTTTCTTTATTCCTTCTTTTCTATCGCCATCGAAGCTAATGATGAAAGTCGAGCCTGTCCTGTCATATTTCCGGCATTGTGGGTGGAGTTTGCGATCTCTGGCTGATCTCACTACGGCTTTGGCCCGCCTACTAGCCAATCATAGTTGGTGAAAGCAATGACTTATCCCAGCCAGCAAAATGCTAACGCCTATGTAAAATCATTGTGGGGTTGCCAACTCGAAATCTGATTGGTTAAAAGCAACAGTCTTGTTTAATGCAGCAGACCCCGCAGAACTGATTGTGAAGGCTTTGAGGCAGATCTGATCTGGCAACAAATAATGGCTGAAATGTGATTGGTTAAATGCTTCAATATGAAAACACACATCTGGAAGCAGTGCAACCAGGGGGAAAAGCAATGAAAGGAAGCTAACAGACCATTTGGAATAATGAGTATTGATGGACAAAATATAATCTGATTCAGATATTTCTTAGGCCAGCAGAGAAGGGCTTGAAGGCCCTGACAGCCCGCCACTGTCGCAATATATTGGAGAATGGATTTTTTAAACACCTTTACTAGTGACCATCTTCATTTGATGCAAAATATTAAAATTTGGTTTCTTCTGTTTTGGTAGCAACATTTAAGAGATCAGCACAGCTTTTGAATAGAAAATAAACAGGGTGGTGAATTTTGTCATTTTGATTTTAAAGAAAACTCAGTTTATCAACCACTATATTTTCATCCATTTTCTGAAACCCTTATCCTCACAAGGGTCGCGGGGGGATCTGAAGCCTATCCCAGCTGAGTTTTGGGCCAGAGGCGTGGGCACCCTGAGTCGGTGGCCAGCTTTAAACGGAAAGCCAGAGATGGAGAGCTTTCACCTGGTTGCTGACCCATGCGACGTGAAGCAGTGATTTAGACGAGAACATCAACCGAAGCGTTGCCTCACTCTCTCTGCTGTCTTCCCTCGTGTCAGTCTTGCGGTGGGTCTGATGTGCGTGCTTCACACATGACAATTTCATTTCCATCTAGCTATTGGGCGCAGGGGTTCCGCCATGCAATTACTATAAGTGTCATATTAAATTGCCACCGGTGAGACGGGGAGGGCAGTGTGCACCTCGTTCACCGGCGCCATTATCTCCATGCTTGACACTCATGGATAGAAATGGAGCGTAACTTTTAGCTCACCTTGATGCCTGGGCATCCCCAGCAATCTTCCGCCTGACATTCTTCGGGATTTTCTCCCCGGCTTTAAAGGAACGGCGCGCTTCACTGCAACACTCCCACCCACTCGCATCACTCAAGTCAAAATGATGAAGTTTGGCTGCAGTGCAGAAGATCAATACCGTGTGCACCATGCAACAGATTTGGTGTTAGAAATCCATCACATCTCCTGTTACTCCGACGTCAAGTGGATTGGACAACCATTCACACTCGCAACTAGTAATAACCTCATTTCACGTTATTTCTCAATACATCTCGATACCAATGATACCATCTTAGTTGTCGATACTAGTATCAGAGCAACACCAGTTATTATCGGCTATTAATGAGCATAATAATAATAATAATAATAATCGGACATAGGCCCTGTCGTCATTATCACAACACAAAAAGCCTACTTGTCATCACACGCAGAAACTGCGTGTGACGAAATTGATGGTGCTTCTCCATAAGCTACGTTTAATCGGCAAAAGACCTAATAAGTGCAAGTTACGGACTTGTAAGCATTCTAAAATGTAGAGTTTTAGAACAGAACAGTCGTGAGATAGTTTTAACAAAAAATACAATTTAAATTCCATGACAGACAACTGAAACAGTTTTCGCCATAAACCCCCATAAGATAATGCCCATGTGCCTTCAACTGTATCACAATATTTATAAAAAATATAATATATATTTTTTAATACTTTCTTTTGTCACACTTTTTCTTGCTGGGACTGGGGTGACAACAAAACCTGTTGTATAAAAAAAAAACTTGTTTTATTTTTTAGCAACTTTCTAGCTCACATAAAAAAAATAAAAACGTAATAAACAGAAATATAATCTTGTTTAATGATTTGATAGTCTGTTGTGTGTACAACCAGTCTCAACAAGTTAAAGCCAATATTCGGCGATTTCTTTTTATAACGCAGCTGCCTCATGTACACAACCTGAAAATAGCATAACATACTTGCATTGTACGGTACTCAACACTCACGCACAACAAAAAACGATCCCACCCGCCTTCCAAAGTATCCAAACTTCACATGCAAGTCAAAAGACAATTATCCCGAGGAATAGGTGCCCCCTTCCATTCTGTGTTTAGCAGATGAGATTTTGGCGGTATGCAGAGAAATACGACAAAAGCTCCTTGGTCTAATTACAATATGGCTGAGCAGCTTTGGAAGGCCTTGTGATGCAACAGTGGCGCGACGGCTTGTTTGAATAGAAGTGCTGGCAGAAAAGGGGAAAATGAATTATTGATTGTAATTACACAGGTCTCTGATTCCATTCGCCACTGCGCGCGGGGCAGTGTCACCTGTTTATGCAATGCGCTTCGCTCAAGCCTGAACTTGTTAACACGGACTATTTAGTTTGCGCAACAGCTCAGGATTTGTAGTACAGTGGTACCTCAACAGTGCCCCGACATACGAGCAATTTGAGATACGAGTACAATTTTGGGCAAATATTTATCTTGAGATACGAGACAAATTTTGATATACGACCATACAGCGGATGCGAGAGGCTGCTCATAAGAACATCATGGGCAATGTTCCCTCTAAGCTGTGCGCGTGCGCAATTGCGCACTACTCTCGTCTTCTCCGCGCAGCAGCAATCATATGGCGTGCACAAAATAAAATCCAATTTTTTTTTCCCCTCTTTCCTCTTTCCTCATGATGGCGCCGTTCATGCGGCAGCGAGTGGCAGTAGCTCTGTCCGCTCTTTTGTTTTTCTTGTTTTACAGCCCTTCTATCTTTTTTTAATTACATTTTAATATTTCTTAATACATTCCTTTTTACTTTGCTGTGCAAATAGAAGAACAAGCGGCGAAATCTGCTGTGTGTGGTTGTGTGGTTGTGTGGTTGTGTGGTTGTGTGCGTGCGTGCGTGCGTGCGTGTGTCTAGTTTGTGTGATCGTTTGTCTTCAACCTACACAATGGACTATAAATGGAAATTAGCCCTCGGCTACAATCTTAAGTATATGTTCATTAACATGAATTTAAATATGTTCATTAACTTATTAAATAAATCAAAGGAAAATAATGGAAAAGTATTGCATATAAATGGAAACTTGACTATCTCAAGTGACACGTTCAGCAGAAAAGTCATTTGAACGAGAATGAGAAGTGAGAAGGACAGATGTGTAAAATAAGGTAAAATTGAAGTCGGATTTGTGCATATTCTAATGGCATTTATGAAGAGGTTTTATTCATAGATATTTTTTCATTCATTTTCTGAACCGCTTTATCCACTTTATCACTTGCGGGGGGTGCTGGAGCCTATCCCTGCTGACTTTGGGCCAGGGATGGGGGACACCCTGTATCGGTGGCTAGCCGATCCCAGGGCACAAGGAGACGGACAGCCATGCACACTCAGACCCATACCTAGGGGCAATTTTAGAGTGTCCAATCAGCCTACAATGCATCTTTTTGGGATGTGGGAGGAAAACGGAGTACTCAGAGAAAACCCACGCAGGCCCAGGGAGAATATGCAAATTCAACACAGGTGGACTGATGGTTTAATTATTAATACAATTTAATTAACATGGAAGACATCTTTAAACATACACTGGTTACAACTTGCAAGGAGAATCACTCATAACTCGCCTTCGTTCAAGAGGATTCTGAAGAGCGGCATACTTGTCTCTCCATTTAGTCGCGACATACTCAAAACATGTAATCGGATTCAAAACAATTGCATAAGCTAACCGAATACCACCATTAAGGTCAAAAAACAACTGCTTATATTAGATCGAAACCAAAACACCTGCGTAAGAATTTGCAGTATAAGCATAATAATTTCTTTATAAGGTAAACTGCCGGCGTCCCAGTCAAAGCAATTTATGAGTCCTCCGCAGATCTTCATTGCGAACTTGCATCTGGGTGTCTAGGTTGCGAGGTGTATCTCCCAGTAAACAGTCCCTGGAGGGTGAGGTGTTACGTCAACAAGCTGGAGCCAGCAGGGTGACCTCGAGTTTGCCCCAGTCTCAAATTAAAGACACTCTTATACAAAAGTAATTAAAATGCATACATCTATAATATTATCCAGAATAACCCCAACATGGACCGACCTGGATTTGAACCCAGGACCCCAGAGCTGTGAGGTCGACGCACGAACCACTCATCCGCCGGGCCGCCCATTCATAGATATCAATCATTACATTTTATTATTACTAAATCATTTATGTGTAGTAGACATGCACCTGCTTATGGCAGGTGTGATACTGGTGTGTGCCCATAGCGAGCAAAGATGATATTGCTCACACTGGTACTCAGTGTGCTCAGGGAGGTTGTCTTTCTGCCCAGACAAACAAAAAATTAGAGGGAACATTGATTATGGCCACTGTCTTTCTGGTCGCAACTCCCTCATATAATGTCTCAACGAGCACAACCCTCGATAGGTTGCATCTGAAAGTCAGGGTGGAGGCGAGGCAAATAGAGCCAACCGGGAGAAGAAAGGTTTCAAAATTTAAAACAAAATTAGAATTAATTAATTCTAATTAAGTTTAGTGTAAGGTTAGATTAAACTTATTTTTGAGTGTGTGCATCAGATCCAAGTTCATTTAAATTTGTTTATGTTATGTTACGAGCGCGTTGCCGTGCAAAAAGTCCCCCCCCTCCTCCTCTCTCTGTCCGTCTCTCTCTTCCCTCCGCGGAATCCGTCTAATTTTATTAATATTAAACACATTTTAGTACTATTAAAGCATTAGTTACTTTGTTAATAGATGGCGAATTAGAACAAATAAAAATGTTTTTCTAATCCAATATCCTGTTTTCAGAGGGTTGGAACAAATTAATTTGTTTTTAGTTCATTTCTATTGGAAACGTTCATTTGAGTTACGAGTAAATCGACATACGAGCTCAGTCCCGGAACGAATTAAGCTCCTATCTCGAGGTACCACTGTATATAGTTAAACCTTTCATTCATTCATTTTCTAAACCGCTTATGCTCAAGATCATGTGGCGAATGACAACCCCATACACTCAACTAGTTTTTGCTTGCCTATAGGCTAATATCATGCAATGTGAATGAATTTACTCTAAACAGCTGGCCATATGACACACTGCTATTTTCATTTATTCATTTTATGAACCTCACAAGGGTCGCGGGTGGTCCTGTAGCCTATCCCAGCTGATTTCGGACCGGAGACACCCTGAATCGGTGGACAGCCGATCGCAGGGCACTAATAATTAGTGTCCAATCAGCCTCCCATGCATGTTTTTGGAATGTGGGAAGAAACCAGAGTACCCTGAGAAAACCCATGCAACCCTTTTTTTCCAAGATGGCGCCGTCACGCGGAAGCCAGTGGCAGTAGCTCTGTCCACTCTTATGTTTTTCGTGTTTTATAGCCCTTCTATCTTTTTTTAATTACATTGTAATATTTCTTAATACATTCCTTTTTACTTTACTTTGTACTGTAGACTTTTTACTTTAACGTTTTTACAACTTTCTTTGTTCTGTTAGCCTGGCTTCTTTTGGCTACTTCTTTTTTGGAACCATTCAGCCATGCCTACGCTGTCACACACATGGGACTAGCTGTTACAATACGCAGCAGAAGGAGCAACACCTCGGTGCCGCCGGAGATTCGGAGCTGGACAAAAGTGCCAGGAGAAGAGGCAACGCTTCTGACCAACCATTCCAGCATGGGATAAGATGGAAGAGCTGTCGGCGCTTACCAGCAACGGAGTTGAGGGGCTCTACTCTGCTACTGTTGTCTTCAGCTCCAGACTACTGAGGAACTGTGCGGATAAGCTTGGAAGAGTGACTGCATATTCTCTACCTCGGTCCCAGTCTGCAGAAGTTCCCCATCTTGTGGAAGACTTCCTGTGTGTGGTTCCAGTTTTTGTCCAGCTTTACACCGTCTTTTTGAGTCTGTATCCGTTTTAGCTACCGCAACCAAGATGGCGGCCGGCGGCGGTAGCTCCGTCCACTCTTGCTCGTTTTGTGTTTGAGCTGCTTTTCTGTCTTAATTATTTGATTTGGTGATTCTCAATGATCCAATTTACTTTGATTTGCTTTGTACTTCGTGCTTTTGCTTTGTTGTTCCATCCTTATCTACATCCCGGCGAGGTCTCATCTCATCCCATCTCATTTTGTGGCCAGCCGATCGCAGGGCACCTGGAGACGGACAACCATGCACTCTCACACTCATACCTAGGGGCAATTTAGACTGTCCAATCAGCCTACCATGCATGTTTTTGGAATGTGGGAGGAAACCGCAGTACAAGGAGGATGAATGGAAACCCACGCAGGCCCGGGGAGAACATGCAAACTCCACACAGATGGACATGACCTGGCTTGAACCCAGGACCCGAGAGCTGTGAGGCCGACGCGCGAGGTCGAGCAGGCTAATTTCTCTTCTTGTGTGGGGTGTTCAATTGTGGATAAAGTTACCGACCTCCCTTCCACGACTAGCCACTCGCCTACTCTACTCCCTTTTGTGCCATTGCCTGTCTCTTGGAGGATTCTAATAAAGATTCGATATCCAGACTTGATGCCCTTGCCTGCTTTGGGGTCCTCCATCCCCGATCGTAACACTCCCCCTGTTTGGCTTACTTTTAATGGGAGCATATGGTATGATGACAATATAGAGTGAGTAACCGTGACATGATAGGTTTCCTGTAAAGATGGTAGCATCAAATTGATTTGGAGATGCTTAAAGTAAGCGCCTTAATCATTTCGGCTACGCCAATGATTCATACAAAGGTTAAGGAGCGACGGGAGAAAGATGTTGGGGCTTAGACCTTTGAAAGAATCCCAGAAGCAAGTGTGAACGGGAATGAGGAGGATTACAGCGGATTCGAGATGTATCAGGTTGTTTGATGCTCGGCGCTTCGCTCCTTCTCCCAGTTGAACCTTATGCGCCAAACTGTAATTGAGTCATTATTCCTGTCAGTCTAACCTGAATCTGTCAGGTGGGGGCCAGTCCACATTTATTCAACCTATTCCTGCAGTACATGCTTTGAAATCCCCCACAGGTAGGACAGCTCTTTTATATATTATACAACTATTAAACTGCAGAAACCATGAATTATTTACCCACTTTTGTGCCAGGCTCTGAGGCAGTTTTTTTAAAATCTCTATTGTTTTATATTTTTTCCCCTTACGCAGCACATCCGGGCCCACACTCTTTATATCACACACTATATGCAGTGTTAGTCTTAATCTACTTTGTTAGCACGGAGGTATTTTAATCTCACATTGAAGAAGTAGACGTCAACGCGGTTGCTTATGATATGGTGTTCAGTGCGCTTGTTGTCTTCGCTGCTGACAAGTGAAAGCGTGAGTCATTATCACTGCCAATCTGTCATCATTATTTGAGTAAAAGGGTTTTAATTGGCATTGAGTCGCGGCTCTGCGATAGGTGTTGTAACATATATCGTAACTGTGATAGTAGGTACTCGGAAGTTTGGTCGCCGGACGTTTGGTCGCCGGATGTTTTGTCGCCTGGAAGGTTATTGATAATTACCATTTAAAATTGTTGCTCAAATTCCCTAAATACAAACTGCGAATTATTATTTTGTCATACTTAATGCCCTATTAATTATTAGGCTAAAGAAAAGCTCCAAATTTCCCGTACTTTTATTGTGTTTTGTTGGAGAACTTGTTAAGACCCTGACTGACGTCCCTTCTTAAGGGGACATCTCATGTACATACACACATACACTCACACGTCCGCTCAGTGAAACTGCTCAGGGCCATTGTTGGCTTTGATTGATGCGTAGACCGTGTTGTTTTACCTTGTAAGGTACTCGGACGTTTGGTCGCCGGACGTTTGGTCGCCCGGACCCAAACGTCCGGCGACCAAACGTCCGGTCACGGTGATAGTATATGATACGCCTGATTGTGTAGTGGTTCACTCGCCTGACTTCGGTGCGGGCAAGCGTGGGATTGAGTCCCACTCAGTGGCGTTATGATTGTGAGTGCGTCTGTCTCTCTGTGTGCCCTACAGCTGGCTGGTGACCAGTCTAGGGTATACAGGGCTGCCAACTACTCCGGAAACTCTGTGACTCCGGACAACCTCCCTATACTCCGGAAATCCCCCAAAATGTTCACTTATTTTTTTTTGAAGCAACAATTTCGTAAAAGTACGAAATTTCCAATTAAAATCCCTCGAAATTCACACCATCACTACGGCTTCCGCCATCTTGATTCAACTGCACTGTAAACCAGAAAAATTAGGTAACACGAATGCATTGTGAATCATCCGAGTTACAAGTTCTGACGCATGATTCGTCTTCTGCGAGCTCAGTGTGGCAATCGATTCCGAATCGATTGCATAAGTAGCTTCTGTCGCTTTAACATTTTCGTTTTCGTTTGCAGCTCTGGGTATAGTCTGCCTTTCGCCCTAAGTCAACTGTGTTAGGCTACGGCACCCCTTACAAGGATGCACGGTATAGATGATGAATGAATGATACATTGTGATACTTTGTATCCCAAAACGTCATCGATTTGCTCCCTTCAAGAATTGGAATATCCTTTTAAACAAGAGCCAGCGTTAAAAAAACAAAAACATGAACCAACTTGCTGCTAGTATATTCTTTCTTCACTAAAATAGCGTCTACATTAATTCGCTGGCTGCCACTGACGGCACTAGACGTCCAATTCATTTTGAATGAAAGGGGGCTCAAAGTGAATTGGACATTTAGCGCTGTCAATGGCACTGAAATCACAACAATCAATCCTAGTCTTCTACTAGTGCATAGTAACCGAAAATGACGCAAAATAAACTATAACTCCTTTACTGCCATTTACACCCATAGACGTGATGTGTTTGAAGTGGGAGGGATGGCTGATTCTTCTGGCTATTAGTTGGTTATTGTTGTTAATTTATTGAATATTGTAGAATCATCTTCTAACTAAGGCAGCCCGGTGGCGTGAGTGGTTAGCGTGTCGCCCTCACAGCTCTGGGGTCCTGTGTTCAAATCCAGGCCATGTCCATCAGTGTGGAGTTTGCATGTTCTCCCCGGCCTGCATGGATGTCCTCCGGGTACTCTGGTTTCCTCCCACATTCCAAAAACATACATGGTAGGCTGATTGGACACTCTACATTGCCCCTTAGGTATGGGTGTGAGAGTGCATGGTTGTCCGTCTCCTTGTGCCCTGCGATCAGCTGGCCACCGATTCAGGGTGTTGTCCCCCTCTCTAGCCCGGAGTCAGCAGGGATAAGCTCCAGCACCCCCGTGACCCTAATGAGGATCAAGCGGTTCAGAAAATGAGCTGAAATTAGATGTTCTAACTAATCTCTCCATCTCTCTTCTGTGGTTTTAGTCTCATTTGTTGGTACTGAAGTACTGGACAACATAAGGATGCAATTGACTTAGTTTTACCATTAGTGTCATTTCATTTCAAATGGGATACTGCGAGCGTGCGTCAAATTTAGAAAAATAGCTCTTACTATCAACATGGAAATGAGAGGTAAATGTATTCAACCTATTCTGGATTTTCATTTGCACATTCCTCGATGATCATGCCGTTTGTTTCTTGAAGTTTTCATCTTCGGTAAGATAACGGGCAATGCCGGAGGTTAACCTGTTGGCGGCCACAGACATCAATGGCCAATAGGATAAGAATGCAATAAACGCCAACGCCAACCGTAAAGTCTTAGCAATTGAACCGGTTCACAATGCACACTTTCAGCACGTTAACCGCCTTTGAAGAAATCACGAAAGGCCTTGTTTTCAAAATGAATCTCGGCAACCCGAGTCAAGAGTAAATAAAACACGGCTAGCGAGAGCACATCAGAAAAGCAGTTGGATTGGCTTTTGTGCCGCTTTTCTTCATTTCCCAGCCGTGAAATATTTCCACTTTCTAAAGCATGAAGCTATGAAGTCAAGAAGAGGCACTTTGACAAATTTGTCCTTGAATGTATTTATCCCCCTCTATCGTTCCCTCGATTTTGTGGAGTCTGCAGCGTGTCGCTGATTGTCCGCCTTGATCCTCTTTTTAATGTCCGACGAGGAAGTACGGTTCTTTAAGCGAAAGAATACACCGCAAGATGGGTTTTCTTTACACCCTCCTCAATCAATAGGCTTTGAGCCAACTGTCAACATTGGTTAACGGGATAGCGACGGACGGAGGAGATAGGCCCGCATCGATTCCACAAATAAGGCGCGCGGTGACATTCCGTTTCTTTATCTCGGGCTGACGAGTCTCGGATAAAAGGGCATTCCGATTCTTTTAACTTTATCGAACGACTTTGGGGAGTTCCTTTCCCAACTTCTTGCCGCGTCCTACACTTTATCGATCGGATCAGAGCAGCGCTTATGAGTGGCTTGGTTGGCTTTGATCGCCTGTTAAGGAGCTAATCTTCATGTGTTACGGGTATTCTTCGGGGCGCCATAATCTCGGTAATCCATTCCTAGCTCTTAAGATTACTGCTTGTGGATGTACGTCCCAATCTTTAGCGGATTTCATATCGATGCTAGAACCGGCAAAACTTTCACTTTTAACAAACATACGTAAAAGAACGGTATTAGTAATGTATTTTCCAGACTACAATTCACACTTTGTTCCTAGTTTCACTGGGCCACAGTTGTGGTCAAAAGTTTACATACACTTGTGAAGAACATAATGTCATGGCTCTCTTGAGTTTCCAGTTATTTCTACAACTCAGATTTTCCTCTGATAGTGATTGTAACAGATACTTCTTTGTCACCAAAAACGTTCATGAAGTTTGGTTCTTTTATGACTTTATTATCGGTTAACAGAAAAGGTGATCAAATCTGCTGGGTCAAAAATATACATACAGCAACACGAATTAGCAATTTTGGTGACTTAGAAAGTTGTGTCAGTGAAATGAGCTTAATAGCATTGCCTCTTAACTTCTTGTGAGTGATTATGAGTGACTACAGCTGGTGACTTCTCTGAGGCCATTTAAATAGGGCTCATTGGATGCAAACGCCCACAAACGCTACAATGGGAAAGTCAAGGGAGCTCAGCATGGATCTGAAAAAGTGAATCCTTGACTTGAACAAGTCAGGAAAGTCACTTGGAGCCATTTCAAAGCAGCTGCAGGTCCCAAGAGCAACAGTGCAAACAATTGTTTGTAAGTTTTGTAACTACCACAATCAGGAAGAAAATGCAAGCTATACCCTTCTGCTGAGAGAAAATTGGTCAGGAGGGTGAAGATTCAACCGAGAATCACTAAAAAGCAGATTTGCCAAGAATTAGAAGCTGCTGGAACGCAGGTGTCAGTGTCCACAGTCAAGCGTGTTTTGCATCTCCATGGACTGAGAGGCTGCCATGCAAGAAGGAAGCACTTGCTCCAAAAGCGGCGCCTTAAGGCTCGACTTAAGTTTGCTGCTGATCACATGGACAAAGATAAGACCTTCTGGAGGAAAGTTCTGTGGTCAGACGAAACAAAAATCGAGCTGTTTGGCCAAAATGCCCAGCAATATGTTTGGAGGAGAAAAGGTGAGGCCTTTTACCCCAAGTACACCATGCCTACGTCAAGTACACCATGCCTACCGTCAAGCACAGTGGTAAGGAGGTAACCCACCCACCTGTCTGGCGCTGGGCCTGACAAAAAAACATGTGATTTGTCTCATTCAGATCATGCAAAAGATGTCTAGCTGGCACATCTTGATATCTAGACATTTAAATATGTAAACTAAAGTGGAATCAATCACATTTGTAAATGAATCGCTTCTGGTTTTAAAATGTAAATTACCGTATTTACTCGCGAATGAGCCGTATTGTCGGGCAAAAATGATGACTGAATCGAGGGTACGGCTTATATGCGCATAAAAGCACGACATACAAAAAACTGCAATTTGACGGCGCTGTGACGCGATGACGTCACGACAAAATGACGCTGTTGCGTGATGACGCAATGGAATTGTGATGTCATGATGCAAGCAAATGTGGCCGATACTTTGATTTATTTCAAAATAGAGAAAAGATAAACAGATAAAACGCTAAACTAAATTTATTTTGACATCTATGAATGAAATTCAAGAAAAAAACATACGTATCTTGCATAAAACATGAAAAAACACGTTTCCGTCACTGCTCGCTCGGGGCAAAGCCATCTTACCTAGGTCCCGGGCAGCCATCTTACCTAGGGCGGTGCCGTCTAAACCTAGTTGAACGTGCTCTGACTGGCCAGACACGAGTGGCCTTGATTTTGAAATAAAACAAAAATCCACTTTGATTTTTTATTTCTTTGTATTTCTTGTTTGAAAGTGACAACTATTGGAGTAATATGAATCATTGAAAGAATTGAGATATTTTGACATTAGAAGCAATATGGCTGCCACAACATCTTAAACTTCTGGTAAGAAAATTGTAATTTCTGTAATTAGAAAGCATCAGGTTCTCATCAAAATAGACATTTCTTTTTTCAAATTAAATAATTTGATATTTTGCATTTACAAAGACAGGCATAATAACTTCCTTATGATATTGACCCTAATAATGTGATTTTAATTCATACAGTATCTCAGAAATACCACATGATGATTTTTCTTAAGATTTTCCCTTCAAAGTAACACATTTGTACTCCCTATTAAAACTATTAATATGGAGATGAAAATTGGGAATCAGGGGGGTGGCTTATATGTGAGAAACTGTAAAAAAAAAAAATGTGAAGGCAATTTTCAGGGTGCCGCTTATATGCGAGTAAATACGGTAACCAATCTACTGTGATAAAAAAAACAAAATTGCAGTAACTGCATTAACCATTAAAGTGTTCAGCATTCGCTCTAAAGGTATATGGCGGCGTCTAGCGTTGTGAATGGGTATAATGACTTAACTCCAAATGTAAGACGACTGACTGTTACGTCTTTGGGGAGACGTCGAGGCGAGGTTACGAGGGATAGGACCCAATCGCAGGGAAGCAGGCGAGGACGAGGGAAATAGTGCTCATACCAAAACTTTAATAACTTAGGCAGGATCTTAGAAAATAACAAAGACTTAGAAATCAAATCACAAAACCAAACCTGACTAGGGAAAACACGGAGAGTCGAGGAACGAAGTAACGCAGACACATGGCAAGGGAAGTAGCAGACGATCCGACAAATGACATAATAATCAGTGGGGTTCTAATAGACAAAACAGGAACTAATTCTAAATGACGCTCAGCTGCGCGAGCGCAACGGCAAGACAGGAGGGGGAAAAAAGAGTAGGGACTCAAACATCAGAACACAAGGAGAATGCAATTGAAAAACAATAACAAACAAGTCCTAACAGTACTGCCCCCTTCAAGGCTCCCAAAGCCGAATGTCCATGAAAAAGAAAAACGATGGCAGGGAGGGCCAGTGGGACCGTGAAACTTAGTCCGGCAGGCGTCCGCGCCATCCGGTGATGAGGCAAAGAAGTGGGCGGTCCAGGGGGCGTCCACGCCGGCCGGTGACAAGGAGTAGGAGTGGCCGGTCTGGCAGGAATGTCATCATTCCATATGCTCCCATTAAGTGTTGGCCAAATGCCCTGCCCTGAACAGACAGCAGAATTTCAGAAAGATCGTCGGACACCTTATTCTGGCGGCGGCGGCCCCCTCGTCCAGGGGTCCCAGAGAGTCGCTGCCGCTGACCCCCTCGTCCAGGGGGCCCGGAGAGTCCCCACTGCCGACGCCCTCGTCCAGGGGGCCCAGAGAGTTGACGCCAGCGACCGCCTCATCCAGGGGGCCCGGAGAGTCGCCGACGCCCTGTCCAGGGGGCCCGCAGAGTCCCGATGCCCTCGTCCAGGGGGCCCGGAGAGTCGCCACTGCCGACACCCTCGTCCAGGGGGCCCAGAGAGTCGCCGACGCCCTCGTCCAGGAGGCCCGGAGAGTCGCCGACGCCCTCATCCAGGGGGCCCGGAGCGTCGCTGCCATTTATGGGTGGGTAGCTTAATCGGACCTGAGGCAACGTGATGAAAGAGTTTGCTTTCTTCTCAGTAGAGAACACCGCATCTCGTTTTTACAAGTTCGGGAAACATGCCACGTCACCGCCCGCTTTGACAAATAATTGTGTTGAGTCGGGAAGCTGTTTTAAAGTATCTAATTTCTCGTACAGATTTTGCAATCTGGCCCGGGTGTTCTCCAGTGAAGCGCCTTCATTTTGGGTGCTGGTCAACTTGTGGCGTCACACAGTAAAATCCCTCAAACATGAAATTACCAAAGTGCACTGAAATTAGTTTGTCGGGTCAGAAGGAAAGCGAGAGGCATGTCGCCGGTGACTTGACTCCACTCTCATGAGCTCAGAGAGTTTTTTTTCTTGCTCCCTTTTTTTCTTCCATCCAGTGACATTAAAGAATCGACAAGGTCAAAGTGGAAATTCAATTAAAATCAAATTAATTTAGCAATTAAAGATGACATCAGGGGGGATGAATTGCAGATGAGATAATTTATTATATACAGTCATACCTTAATGCGTTCCGGGACCAAGCTTGTATGTCGATTTACTCGAATCTCAAATCAACTTTTGCCATAGAAATTGTGAGAAGTTGTCTTTGATATAATATAGTTTGTTTTAATAGCATGTATAACTCTTCTATATCCCACTTGAATAATCATTTGTATACAAGCCAACAGTTTGAACACCTGCTTACATAGTGGTAGAGAAAGATACTGAGATAAATTTAAATTAACTTAGAATACGATACAGACACACTTAAAATTTAGTTTTAATCTTACTTTACACTAAACTCAATTCTATTTTTGTTTTAATTTTTCTTTACTTTTCTTCTTCTGGCTTGGCTCTTTTTGCTTCCACCTATTAGCCGGAGTTTTTAAAAGGAACCTATATTATAGGGTTGTTTGCTTTTGTCGTCACTATGCCATTTTAAAGCCTTAAATTATATCATATCTCATCAACTCATATGACAGGTTAGGTACATGTCAACGGATTGTCAGTTTTATGATGTATTTTGATGGGTTGTTTAAATCACATTTAAATGGACTAGGGTTAGATTAGATTAGATGACACTAGATTTCCGGTGCGCGTTGTGCGGCAACGGAGCTAGACGTTGTCGCTTGTCGCCGGACTCGCGAACGTTTTTAAAATAAAAGGCAATAAATAAAATTATTTTATTACAAATTTTATTAAAAAGAAGATAAAGGAAATTCACATATTCTTCGTCGTTTTCTATTTTTTCCTTGGTATTCCCATAGGTATCGTGTATACAGATTAGATTTCAGATGCGCGCTGTGAGGCAACGGAGCTAGACGTCGTTGCTTGTCGGCCATCTTAAGAACAGGGTCACTCAGTGTCCCCCAAGGAACTGAATTTCCTATGTCTTCTTTTTAATAAAATTTTTAATAAAATAATTTTATTTTTTGCCTTTTATTTTAAAAATGGAGCGCTCAACATAGGAACCGCGTTTCCTGCGTAGTGTGTTTAGACACGAGCCCATTTAGTACGCACACGCCCAAATGTTAATGTGTTGTCGAGCGAGTTTTTGCTGTTTTATTTTCTTTAATAAAGGATATGTGAATTTCCCTCGTCTTCTTCAATAGTGGTTAGTTAGTTAGTGGTTAAGGTTAGGCCAACTGTCTGGCGACGAAGTGTCCGGCGACGAATTGTCCGGTCGACCAAGTGTCCGGTCGACGAACTGTCCGGCGACCTAACGTCCGTTCTACGAAACGTCCGGGGAAGAAGTGTCCGTCGACGAAATGTCCGGGTACCCCCACCCTCAACTATGGTCACGAGCTATGGGTCGTGACCGAAAGAACGAGAGCCGCTATCGGGTCTGTTATCTCCCTTCTCTACCAGACCACAAATGATCAACTCATCAGCAAGATGGCCAGAAGCTTGATACCGAGCCCGATTATTTGATTCAGGTGTGTTGGTGGAGCGAGATAGGGAAAACAGACCGGAAAGCGGCTCTCGAGAACCAGAGTTGGCCACCATTGATGTATAGTAAGGCTTAAAAGAAAGACAATGTAGCATAGTAATGATTTTATTTGTTACAAATGACTATGAGGCTGTTATTTGATAAATTTATTTTGATTGACAATACCCACCCTTTGCTCCTCCAAGGAGGAGGAGCTTACCATGGCCTCAGAACTTACTGATAAAGACAACAAGGTCTCGTCGACATACATTTTTCCATTGAGGCACACAGTCATCCCATCATCGTTTGAACCACAGCGTTACACCAATTATATTTTTCCTACCATTTTAAAAGTTATGGATGTGTGTGAGTTCATTTTGCTTGTCTGATTTATTTATCAATACTCTTTGGGAAGATTATATCCTTCAATTTACACCAGATAGGGTGCTGTTCCATTGACTTCTCCTCATAATATAGTTTGTGACCATTGATAAGAGTACAAGGAGGACCTTTTGGCTCAGTTCCCTCCACATGATACACCCAAAAAGTGCCTCCAACTGATTCCGGCCATCCTTCCTTCCTTCATCATGATAGTTGAACTCTCTCCCTATCGGCAAAGACCATTTTACTCTTATTGCCACGCTCTCCATTTTGGAGGTGCTTATTTTCAGGCACAATGATGATCTCTCTTTGTATACATATGAAGTTTCTCAATAAATGGTGTGTTGTGTTTATATCGTGGATTCTTCACTTGCTGGCGGTTTACGGACAACGCCATCATATTTAATCCTAATGCATCCAAGGTGACCCTGGACACACGTCGCCAGGCGTATTGAGAATTAAAAATACCCCCACCCCCCAGATTTATAGAGTTTTTCCTCCTGATGAAAATGGTGTTGAGGCAAGTCATAATATAAGAAACGGATCGATGCATCCACAGCAGGCGCACGGCGTGAACCCTAACATCAATGGTCGGAAATAATGCAGGCCAAGAGGATGTCGCCAATGTGGTTTGTTGGGAATGCAAACATCATCGTCTCCACGGTCGAGGCGGAAATGTTATTGATTGGCCGAAGGAAGTCAGGACGTCGCCGCACCACCCTTTTGTGGGTCATCGATTGATTTGGAAACAGGACAGAGTTTTGATGACCGGCCATTGATCGGCTACAGCAGGAGCGCCCAGGAACCCGACTTTTTGCAATCTACCTTATTGATGGACCTCAGCTCGACACTGATATTGACAGACATCACAATTCATCACAGTTAATTTTGATGGTGGATTCAGTGCATTGCAGTGTTTTAAAATGTAATAAAATGCAATGTTTACTGTTTCACAGCATGACAGACCTCAGAAACACTCATAAGGCACGTGATTGGTTTCTGTCCAGGGATCGACCAATGAGCGTGGCTTTATCCCGTGAGCTGATTCGATGCAGTCGAGCCATATTCATAATGACTTAGCAAAAGAAATCTACAGACTGGATATGTGACATACTAGAGTGTTTGATCTATTAGTGTGACATAATAGTGTTTGATTTATTAATGATTGAATGTTGAGAATGTACAACGAGTTTGGATTGAATGTGTGTATCGGTGTTCGATTGTTGATCCTTGGATCCACATGGCAAGTGTGGGGCATGTTAAAGAAGATCGGTATTCGATTATTGATGTCTTAGCAAATAGCTTGAGGCATGGGAGATGTGTTGAATCATTACAGTAAAAGTTGTATTGAAGAAACAACAACATCTCACTGTTCTGATTATTTCCCCCTGTGTGTCAAGGTATGCTGTTTGTTGTAAAGGCTGGTTGAGTTTGGGGTTTGTAATATACACTGTTTAGCGTGTGAGAAAAGAGATAATGGTTATTAATGTTTATTTACTTTTGAATTACAGGCGTGAATGTGAGTCTCGGGTCACGCACATGGAATAGCATTTAGCACGCTACCTTCGGCCACCATTATCCTGGACAGTGTCTATAACGGTCATAGAAAGGATGTTATATTATTGATATTGCATTGTTTGCCCTGTTGAATGATAGTAGGACTACTAGAAGTTGTAAAAGGAAAAGATATAACAAGTTATGACCGTGTGTTGAACGAGTGTGTGTGTGTGCATTGTGTTTTGGGTTCTAAAGTGTTGCTAATATATATAATGTATATATATATGGGTGTAATTGTATGTTATGGGTTTTTGTGTTGAATGATTACAGTAAAAGTTGGATTGAAGAAACAACAACATCTCACTGTTCTGATTATTTCCCCCTGTGTGTCAAGATCAAATGCAGGGTGTAACAGATACAGACGCTCCCCTACTTACGAACGCAATTGGTTCCGAGCGATTGTTCATAAGTTGAATTTGTTTGTAAGTTGATTCAGTGCTATATTTTGTATTATAATTTATGTTTAAGGCCCATATAAGTATATTGAAGGTTTATACAAGTGCATTTGTATGTTTAAGGCTTGTATAAGTAACACGCATTGGTTTGTACTGAAAAAAAAAATTAATAAAATGGAGAGAATATGTACAGTACTGTAGAGAGAAAGAGAGAGATTTATGTATTAGAAACTGGCCAAAAGAAGCGACCTAATGACGATTGCACAGTTTTCTTCTTTTTTTCATCATAAATGATGCGGTAGCACTGTATGGCATCATTCAATTGATTTGCAAACTTTGTGCAACGTTCAATATTTGGGTCCTGCTGCTCGATCTTTCTGTTTATAAATGGTACTGAATGTGCAACGCTCACCACTCTCACGCGCATCAAGCTTCGTTATTATTGCCACTCGTTTCAAATGAAATGGCTTGCCTCTTCCTTGCAACTCCCTCAATAGAAGCCTTTAGCTTTTTACCAACCATATTCAATATTGGATGCATGAGATATTTAATGATACAAATGAAAAAGGTTCTTTGCACACTGGAGATACATTCACGCACTTCCGCATTGCAACGAAGAAGAAGATAGATGCTGGGTGAGCTGAGCTCTCACAGCGCCAGGCGTCGGTATTAGCGGCGGAAAGAAGTACTACTCCGAAAAAGGGGCGAAATACAAAATTGGACTTGCGAACATTTTTGGACTTAAACGCAATTTGCAGACATGTTCGTATGTACCGTTGTTCGTAAGTTGAATGTTCGTAAGTAGGGGAGCGTCTGTACATTATTGTTATGCAACTAATAGTAGGGTTGTGATCTAGTGGTAGATTGCGATAAATGTATGAAGTACCCCTTGGCTGTAGCATAAAACAATTGTTTTATCTTTAGATTTCCCCGCCATTCAAAATTGGACGTCTATCACCACCCATTCGGATTTCCGTCCAAAAGACGGATAGCCCCGTCGCTCTTCAAATGGATCTGTTGTCATCAAAGGGAACAATGAAAGAACAGGGTGGAAGATGTCGGAATTTAGGTTGTGTGTTATGGCTGCTGTTATCAAATCATTAGTGCAAACCCCCGCCATCCCCCCAAGCTGGGTTAAAAGCAAACATCCGAGGAGGGCCCCCTCTAGGCAACAACACATTTGATTTGCCGAATGTACACGACGGCACCGCCTCACTCGCTCGCCTTCCAGCTTAGACATCTCCTGCCAGCAGGGGGACACAAATGGAGGATGCTCCGCTCTGTGAAATATTGTGCTTTTGTAAACTATTGAACAAGTACAGCACAATGAAAATAAGTTTATCTTTGTGTTTGGGTCCTTCTACGTGTCTTTTACAGTCAATTCCAGAATGTGTCATGCTGTAGTCGCACATTGCATGTTCTGCAATGTGCAAATGTCCGTCCTTTTGGAGACGGTGTCAACATGGGATATTTCGTCAAATAAGAAGCAATAAATTTCTGCGAGTGTCTGGATTTCTTAAAAGTTTCATCCAAATTGCGATCCATTTTATCACTTATTCCAAGGAGGCATATTGATAAGACTTACCAGAGCTGTGTATGCCTACTTCCTTTAGAACAACCCCAGAAATCATAGGATTTGTTTCAAAACAAAAGACTGGTGGTTTAGTCAGGCTTAATAATATTTACTTCTCTAATGAAAAAAACAAAAACCAAAATGTTAAAGTGATATGTAATTGATTCCGAATCGTTTGCCATGCTGAAGTTGCCGAATCATTCGTCAGAACTTGTAAATCGGATGATTCACAATGCACTCGTGTTACCGAATTCTTCCGGTTTACAGTGCAGTTTAATCAAGATGGCGGAAGCCGTAGCGGTGGTGTGAATTTCGAGGTATTTAAATAGGAAATTTGGTACTTTTGCGAAATGGTTGCTCCCCCCAAAAATGTGAATTTTTTTGGCGATTTCCGGAGTTTGCGTTGACTTTCCGGAGAAACTCCTGAACTTCCGGAGTAGTTGGCAGCCCTGGACTGGTTATTCCTCGTTTGCCCTCACTTGGGCTTTTTCTCTTTTTTATTCCTCGGATTATAAAGAGAAAGAACTCAAATCAATCATGTAACAGGCTAATACACATGCATGAGAAATGGCGAGGGGAAACTTTGAGCGCGTCTGGAACGTCCAATTCCCTTGTTAGAACTCTGTCGTGACAGGAAACGGCATTTAGTTGTTTCTCCTTCCTAAATCCATGCTCGATTGCTTCATTTACACGTCCTCTCATGTTTAAGATATATTTTACAAGTTGCCCAGGAAACAGGCGTGCATGGCGACGCGAACCGGTCGCCATGGCAATGTGTTATTCAAAGTGGGGACTGTATTGCTGCTTTCATGGTTCAAAGAAATAAAATATATCACTTTTCTTTTTTTTCTTTAAAACTAGTTTTTACAAAGAGCAGCATAATTACGGCCGAAAGACAAATTAAAACCCCATTACAAAATAAAAATAACAGCCGGACAATGCTAAAAGCTTTCACTTGTACATTTGTATAATTCTTAAAAAGTTGTGTTAAATGTTATTGCACCTCCACTGCCATACAGTGTTGCAGCATTTATGTATTTATTTTTATCTCATTCTAAACAGAGCATTCAGTTCCACGCCGGCCGGTGACAAGGAGTAGGAGTAGCCAGTCCGGTGGGAATGTCATCATTCCATATGCTCCCATTAAGTGTTGGCCGAACGCCCTGCCCTGAATAGACAGCAAAATTTCAGAAAGATCCTCGGCCACCTTACTCTGCCCAGGGGGCCCGGAGAGTTGGCGCCGTCGACCCCCTCGTCCAGGGGGCCCGGAGTCGGCGCCGTCGACCCCCTCGTCCAGGGGGCCCGGAGAGTCACCGTTGCCGACCCCCTCGTCCAGGGGGCTCGGAGAGTCACCGCCGCCGACCTCCTCGTCCAGGGGGCCCGGAGAGTCACCGCCGCCGACCTCCTCGTCCAGGGGGCCTGGAGAGTCGCCGCCACCGACCCCCTTGTCTAGGGGCCCCGGAGAGTCGCTGCCGCTCTTGAGCGGGCAGGAACTTGGCGGGCCAGCCGGCATGGGGATGACTGACGGGTCAGCCGGCACGAGGACGCTGGTACATGGCTTTGGCATGGGTATGACCGGCGGGCCAGCCGGCACGGGGACGCTGGTTCGCGGCTTTGGCACGGGTATAATGGGCGGGCCGGCTTATATGCACACAAATTAGACTTGGCATGCACGAAACTGCAAGGTGACAAAGACAAAACGCCATAACGCAAGACAATGCGGCCGATATGGTCATTTCTTTCAAAATAGCGAAAGAAAAACAGATAAAGGACGTGACTGGATTTTTCGTCGAAAGCCGTTTGGTCCCCGGACGTTTGGTCGACCGGACGTTTGGTCGACCGGACGTTTGGTAGAATGGACGTTTGGTCGCCCGGTTCGCTCGCTGTCAAATTATGACAGTTTACTGTTGATATTAGATATTTAGATATTAAACTCTCAGGATTATAATTTTGAGAGCTGATTTCAACAGTAACAACCTGGCGACCAAATGTCCATTCGACGAAACGTCCGAGTACCGATAAAGGGCGGCCCGTCGGATGTGGTTAGCGCGTCAGCCTCACAGCTTTGGGGTCCTGGGTTTGAATCCAGGTCAGTCCACCAGTGTGCATGTTTGCATGCTTGGGTTTCCTCCGGGTACTCCAGTTTCCTCCCACATTCCAAAAACATGCATGGTAGGTTCATTGGACACTCTTAATTTCCCGTAGGTATGGGTGTCTGTGCCTGGTTGTCCGTCTGCGATCGGCTAGCCACCGATTCAGTGTCCCGTGCCTCTGGCCCGGAGTCAGCTGGGATAGGCTCCAGCACCCCACGCGACCCTGAGGATGAAGCGGTCCAGAAAATGAATGAGTAAACATAAAAGGCTAAACAAAATTTATTTTGATGTCTAAGAATTTAATTCAAGAAATAAAACACTTACCGTCGTTAAACATGCTCTGACTGGCTAAACGCGAGTAGCCTTGATACGTGTTCGTAGTATTTACCATGTCAGCACTTCCCAATAGTTATTAAGGCTGATCGAAGGTCTTGCGGTCGATCATTAAAATATCAGCCTTGATACCTGCGTAATGCCTATGTGCACCCAGAGACTTGGTGAAAACTAGACTGCTACGGACACATTTCCTGTTTGTACTGCTGACGTGACTTCCATTTTGTCTACGTGCAGGCAACACCCTTTCGGAATGGGCAATCCAGCAGACGATCCTTTTGATTCATACAGTACAGACGCTCCCCTACTTACGAACGCAATTGGTTCCGAGCGATTGTTCATAAGTTGAATTTGTTTGTAAGTTGATTCAGTGCTATATTTTGTATTATAATTTATGTTTAAGGCCGATATAAGTATATTGAAGGTTTATATAAGTGCATTTGTATGTTTAAGGCTTGTATAAGTAACACGCATTGGTTTGTACTGAAAAAAAAAAAAATTAATAAAATGGAGAGAATATGTACAGTACTGTAGAGAGAGAGATTTATGTATTAGAAACTGGCCAAAAGAAGCGACCTAATGACAATTGCAGTTTTCTTCTTTTTTTCATCATAAATGATGCGGTAGCACTGTATGGCATCATTCAATTGATTTGCAAACTTTGTGCAACGTTCAATATTTGGGTCCTGCTGCTCGATCTTTCTGTTTATAAATGGTACTGACGGTCGAACGATGTGCAACGCTCACCACTCACGCGCATCAAGCTTCGTTATTATTGCCACTCGTTTCAAATGAAATGGCTTGCCTCTTCCTTGCAACTCCATCAATAGAAGCCTTTAGCTTTTTTACCAACCATATTCAATATTGGATGCATGAGATATTTAATGATACAAATGAAAAAGGTTCTTTGCACACTGGAGATACATTCACGCACTTCCGCATTGCAACGAAGAAGAAGGTAGATGCTGGGTGAGCTGAGCTCTCACAGCGCCAGGCGTTGGTATTAGCGGCGGAAAGAAGTACTACTCCGAAAAAGGCGAAATACAAAATTGGATTTGCGAACATTTTTGGATTTAAACGCAATTTGCAGACATGTTCGTATGTACCGTTGTTCGTAAGTTGAATGTTCGTAAGTAGGGGAGCGTCTGTATATCAGAAATACCACAATTTTCTCAAGATTTTCCCTTCAAAGTAACACATTTGTACTCCCAAATAAAACCATGAATATGGAGGTGAAAATTGTGAATCAGGGCGCCCACTGAGAGAAATTGTAAAATTCAATGATTTTAAGGCAATGTTAAGAGTATGGCGTATAAGTGGAGGCGGCTAATATGGTAACTCTGAATAATGTACATATTGTGCTTCAAATAAACTGAGCTTGATCGTCATCAATTAAAAGTTTGAGTGCCTCTGCGTTTTTTTATTATTTTGGCCTCAAATGATTATTTTCAATGTTTACGCTGCCGCTCTGCTAGATTTATGCACGGTGGCTTTTTAAATAAAATGAAAAAAAAAATCAGGAAGACAGGGAAAAGAGGTCGCGCATTTTTTTTTTTATTGAGCTTTTTAATAGAATTGTGGAGACAAATGTGAGACGTTGCTCTCGAATGGAAACTTTACAGGTGAAGAGAAGAGAGACGGGAGAAAGTGTGGGCCACTTGGACGAAAAAATTCATAGTCACAACTTTGTACACTCCAGGTGGGACAAAAGAAAAATGCCCTCTTTTGTGTTTTTGATACTGAATTCACAAAAAATGAAAGTTTGTTAAGAAAGTAAAGTTCTTTTCATTAACGCGAGTAAAATCAACTGAACATATGTTCTCAAAGAAAAGCCATGATAGGAGACTCACAGTTTGTAATCCGCGTGAAAATGTTAGCATGCGTTTTTTTCCTCTATGATATTCACAATTTTAAAAGGAGTGACATTTTTTTTTACTCTGTCTTCTGTCCGGTCAGTCACTACCCCACCCAATGGCGCAGCCCCCGCCCCTCTTTGCCCACATTGGTCTCTGGAATGGCGTTGACTGGATGGTCATGATTTTTAGCTGTTTGCCATTTTTAATGAAAATTCTTGATTTCGTCTTGATGTTAGCGCCTGTAGCCAAATTCGTCGGCGTCATCGGCACGGAAGTCTCCGTAGCGCCAAATGTTGAGCTAGTGAAAAACAACAAAAGGCAAGCTTTAATTTCAGTTTAGTCAAAGAACTTCAACAGGCTCCATTTCCACCTGTGCTAGTTACACACACACACGCACGCACACGCACACACACACACGCGCGCGCGCGCACACACACACACACACACACACACACACACACACACACACACACACACACACACACACACACACACACACACACACACACACACACACACACACACACACACACACACACACACACACACACACACACACACACACACACACACACACACACACACACACACACACACACACACACACACACACACACACACACACACACACAGTGGGGGCAATTAAGTATTTAGTCAACCACCAATTGTGCAAGTTGAAAAGATTAGAGAGGCCTGTAATTGTCAACATGGGTAAACCTCAACCATGAGAGACAGAATGTGGAAAAAACCCAGAAATCACTTGATTTTTAAAGAATTTATTTGCAAATCATGGTGGAAAATAAGTATTTGGTCAATACCAAAAGTTCATCTCAATACTTTGTTATGTGCCTTTTGTTGGCAATAACGGAGGCCAAACGTTTTCTGTAACTCTTCACAAGCTTTTTACACTGTTGTTGGTATTCTTGGCACATTCCTCCATGCAGATCTCCTCTAGAGCAGTGATGTTTTGGGGCTGTCGTTGGGCAACACGGACTTTCAACTCCCTCCACAGATTTTCTATGGGGTTGAGACTGGCTAGCCCACTCCGGGACCTTGCAATGCTTCTTACGAAGCCACTCCTTTGTTGCACTGGCTGTGTCATGTGATCATTGTCATGCTGGAAGACCCAGCCACGTCTCATCTTCAATGTCCTTGCTGATGGAAGGAGATTTTCACTCAAAATCTCTCGATTCATGGCCCCATTCATTCTTTCCTTTACACAGATCAGTCGTCCTGGTCCCTTCGAAGAAAAACAGCCCCAAAGCATGATGTTTCCACCCCCATGCTTCACAGTGGGTATGGTGTTCTTTGGTTGCAATTCAGTATTCTTTCTCCTCCAAACACGAGAACGTGTGTTTCTACCAAAAAATTCCATTTTGATTTCATCTGACAATAACACATTCTCCCAGTCCTCTTCTGGATCCTCCAAATGCTCTCTAGCGAACTGCAGACGGGCCTGGATGTGTACTTGCTTCAGCAGGGTGACACGTCTGGCAGTGCAGAATTTGAGTCACTGGCGGCGCATTGTGTTACTGATAGTAGCATTTGTTACTGTGGTCCCAGTGTGGTTCTGGGATTTTTGCACACCGTTCTTGTTATCATTTTGCATCCACGGGGTGAGATCTTGCATGGATGCCCAGATCGAGGGAGATTATCATTGGTCGTGTATGTCTTCATTTTCTAATAATTGCTCCCACAGTTGATTTCTTTACACCAAGCGTTTTACCTATTGCAGATTCAGTCTTCCCAGCCTGGTGAAGGTCTACAATTTTGTCTCTTGTGTCCTTCGGCAGCTCTTTGGTCTTGGCCATAGAGGAGTTTGGAGTGTGAGAGACTGAGGTTCTGGACAGGTGTCTTTTATACCGATAATGAGTTCAAACAGATGCTATTAATACAGGTAACGAGTGGAGACCTTGTTAGAAATTAGACCTCTTTGACAGCCAGAAATCTTGTTTGTAGGTGACCAAATACTTATTTTCCCCTCTAATTTGGAAATAAATTATTTAAAAATCAAACAATGTGATTTCCCCCCCCTCCACATTCTGTCTCTCATGGTTGTGGTTTACCCATGTTGACAATTACAGGCCTCTCTAATCTTTTCAAATAGGAGATCGATCTCTCTCTCTCGCTCTCTCTCTCTCTCTCGCTCTCTCACTCGCTCTCTCGCTCTCTCTCTCGCTCGCTCTCTCCCTCGCTCTCTCGCTCGCTCTCTCGCTCGCTCTCTCCCTCTCTCGCTCTCTCGCTCTCTCCCTCTCTCCCTCTCTCCCTCTCTCGCTCTCTCGCTCTCTCGCTCTCTCGCTCTCTCGCTCTCTCGCTCTCTCGCTCTCTCCCTCTCTCCCTCTCTCCCTCTCTCCCTCTCTCCCTCTCTCGCTCTCTCGCTCTCTCGCTCTCTCGCTCTCTCGCTCTCTCGCTCTCTCGCTCTCTCGCTCTCTCGCTCTCTCGCTCTCTCGCTCTCTCGCTCTCTCCCTCTCTCGCTCTCTCCCTCTCGCCCTCTCTCGCCCTCTCTCCCTCTCCCGCCCTCTCTCCCTCTCCCGCCCTCTCTCCCTCTCCCGCCCTCTCTCCCTCTCCCGCCCTCTCTCCCTCCCCCGCCCTCCCCCGCCCTCTCCCGCCCTCTCCCTCTCTCCCGCCCTCCCGCCCGCCCTCTCCCTCTCTCCCGCCCGCTCCCTCTCTCCCGCCCGCCCGCCCGCCCGCCCGCCCGCCCGCCCGCTCGCTCGCTCGCTCGCTCGCTCGCTCGCTCACTCACTCACTCACTCACTCACTCACTCACTCACTCACTCACTCACTCACTCACTCACTCACTCACTCACTCACTCACTCACTCACTCACTCACTCACTCACTCACTCACTCACTCACTCACTCACTCACTCACTCACTCACTCACTCACTCACTCACTCACTCACTCACTCACTCACTCACTCACTCACTCACTCACTCACTCACTCACTCACTCACTCACTCACTCACTCACTCACTCACTCACTCACTCACTCACTCACTCACTCACTCACTCACTCACTCACTCACTCACTCACTCACTCACTCACTCACTCACTCACTCACTCACTCACTCACTCACTCACTCACTCACTCACTCACTCACTCACTCACTCACTCACTCGGAACCCACCATTAATTGGTTGGACTTACCCTGGCACTCTTGGCAGATTCTTGACTGTTCAGATATTCCTTTACCTGTAAAAAAAGCAAAAATATGCTATTTGTTGCAAACATGAGTTTGTCATTGCAGTCTGTAAATATCATTCAAAAATTATATAATCAACTATAACATGGGCGGCTCTGTGGCTAGCACGTCGGCGCCAGTGGTTAGCACGTCGGCCTCACAGCTCTGGGGTCCTGGGTTCAAGTCCATGTCGGTCCACCTGTGTGGAGTTTGCATGTTCTCCCCGGGTACTCCGTTTCCATTCCAAAAACATGCAGGGTAGGCTGATTGGACACTAAAAAAAATGCCCCTAGGTATGGGTGTGAGCAATGTTCCCTCTAATTTTTCGTTGGTCTGAGCAGAAAGTCAACCTTCCTGAGCGCACTGAGTACCAGTGTGAGCGACATCATCGGTACTCGGATGATTCGCCTAAAGACGTTTCGCCGACGGACGTTTGACAGACGGCAGGTCGCCGAATGGACGTTCCGCCGAACGTTCATTCGGCCGAACGGAGGTTTCGCCGAAACGGGATTCGCGCGCTCGCCCCGCCCCCGGATCGTGTGTGTACAAGTTTTTCAACCTCGGCCCGCGGGCCATATACGGCCCGTTAGGATTTTTAATCCGGCCCGCCGCCGGTGTTGTCCAAATTATAGTAAAAATCAATGTTAGTCTACCATCAATGGCAGCCCAGGAATAAGCACTCTTGGGCGGGCAGATGTAGCAGAACCGAGCCGTAAAATGACAGCAATCGGGTCAAATCCATCCTAAAACAGCATTTAATGATTAAATACAAATACTGGAGCTCTTTGGACATTAGAACCAAGCCCAGGGAAGTGAATTCCTCGGTAAAATGTTGTGATGATATCGCGATGGAGGCAAAAAAAACGTCTATATACGTCCATTCGCCAAACGGCTCAAAATGCTCTCAAATTCGGTCAAATCCAGCCGAAAACAGCGTTTAATGATTAAATACAAATACTGGAGCTCTTTGGACATTAGAACCGAGCCCAGGGAAGTGAATTCCTCGGTAAAATGTCGCGATGGAGGCAAAAAAATGTCCATATACGTCCATTCGCTAACGGCTCAAAATGCTCTCAAATTCGGTCAAATCCAGCTGAAAACAGCGTTTAATGATTAAATACAAATACTAGTATTTGTATTTAATCATTAAACGCTGTTTTCTTAAATACAAATACTAGTATTTGTATTTAATCATTAAACGCTGTTTGAACGAACGTTCATTCGGAGACCTGTCCGTCTGTCAAACGTCCGTCGGCGAAACGTCTTTAGGCGAATCATCCGGTCACGATATCATCATTGCTCGCTATGGGCACACCAGTATCACACCTGCCACAAGCAGGTGCATGTCAATGTTCCCTCTAATTTTTCATGTAAAACATGCTGTAAAACACGAAAAACATTAGTGGACAGAGCTACTGCCACTGGCTGCCGCTTTAACGGCGCCATCATGAAGAAAGGGGCGCGCCATAGGATTGTTGCTGCGCAGAGAAGACGAGAGTAGTGCGCAATTGCGCACGCGCACAGCTTAGAGGGAACAGTGGGTGTGAGTGTGCATGGTTGTCCGTCTCCTTGTGCTCTGTGATCGGCTGGCCACTGATTCAGGGTGTACCCCGTCTTTGGCTTGGAGACAGCTGGGATTGGCTCCAGCACGCCCCATGACCCTAATGAGGATAAATGGGTTCAGAAAATGAGATGAGAACTATAGCATGGTAGGGCTGCCATTTTCTAAAGCCGGTTGCCGTGAGCAACGCTAGCAGTGTCAAAGTGTCTTCAAACATGCCTCAAGTTAATTTTCTTTAACTTTTGCATGTACTTGGTGTTCTCAAAGTATTTCTAATTACATGCACGGCGGGAGCGCGTTGTACCTGTCACGACGCAACCGTTTAGCATGAAAGGAATTGTTTGCGAGAGCGGGAATAAAAGAAAAAAAAAGAAAACGATGAAGCAGTGTGGAGCATATTGACTCCTTCTGCTAGAGCAGCCTTTTAGCCTCGTTCAATGAAGCGCTCATGACTAATAGACAGGGAAAAAGGGCGGGTGGGGGCATAGGGTTATCAAGTTAGCCTTAGAGGAAGACGTGAAATGAACAGAACGCTTTACACGGCTTGTTGTGCTTGATGTCAAATGTTCACATGGAAAATGGTGCTGTTTAAAGTTTCCTCTGTTCACTCCTCTAAAGTCAACACAATGTTCCACCCAAACAAGATGACAGACTGATTTTCTTCAGATTTTGCATCTGATATGTTGCTCAATTGCATTCAATTTTGATTGGTTGTAATTGAGCAACATTTCGAGGAACCGTCTAAAGAAACACTGGGAATCTTCGAAATTAATCTAATAGTCTTATCAGGGGCAACTTTTTGGGCCGTCCAATATGTCTTTTCATCGCGGGAAAGTGGTCGAGGGGCGGAATTTTCAAAAGAGATGATTGTTGATGGCAGGCCGCCAATCTTTGTGCGTTTGCAGTTATTTTCACAGGAAAATCATTACTCCGAGTTGATCTCTGAATAAGCCCTGGAGGTTGGCTGAAGCGAACCAAAGTGGAGAGGCCACTTTTCAGACGTCCTGTGTCTTTTCCAGCACAGACTCTGCTTGATAGACATGTCGAATTCCTCAATGTTGTGCTAGTAATGTTTTTTTGTTGTTATAAGGGTGCATTTCCCCATTCAGAAGAACAGATTGGACAAAACTAGCATCCCGGTGAAAGAATTCCCGTTTCTGCGTAATAGAGGGAGGCCATGTCTTATTATAGTAGCAGATGCGCTGGCATAGGCGCTGCACACTCGACACGGGGCTAACATCTGGCCCTCTTGTTCTCGTACTCGAGTGATGCAGCCGCAGCACGAGTCATCCGTCAAAGCCGAGAAGAAGAGATTTGCGGGGGGCCGCATCGTCAGGCCAGATGTCGCTGTAAAGAAAAGAGCGACGCGAGCACAATGAGCACTAATGATCCCGCCGCCGCCGTCTGACGACGCGGAGGAGTTGCTAGTCTAGTTGCCAACATCTACGAGAACCCCATGGTCCTATTTTTTATCCAATTTAACGTTTTTCTAAAGAAATCGAAAGAAGGATTCATGTTGACACGACAGTCGAAAAGGGCTTCCAGTTGAAGGGGGCGGAGATTTTACCAAGAAGAACAATATTTTGAATTTTTTTGCCAACCAGGTTTGGAGTTATAATTAGATTGCCCTAACAAAATATTCACTCCGGAGGTTTACTGTAGTAAGAAATGTATCCAAAATTGCCCATACTTAGGAAAATATCATCATTAAACAGATGTTAAATCTTAATTTACATCTCAGATTTTGCCGAAACTTGACTGTTGCTCAGTGCCAGCGTTAACGAAGACGAATAGCACGGATTGGATCTGAAACAAAATTCCTGACAGATTTGTCTGATCGCGTTTCAAAAAATAGAAAGGGACAATTTCTACTTTTGATTGATTAGGCCAGCTACAATGTTAAGATTATGTTAAACCTCTTGGAACTATTATAGATTTGGAAGGATTTTCTGGAGGCGCGAGACTGGCAACAGCCCCAGATTGGCGACTTAGTTTATCGGCGAGCTGGCTGGCCGCTGTGCGCCGTGCCCAGGTGGTGCTCAATTTGTAGGATCGGTCCGGGCAAGCTCCAAAATCGCGGCAGCGAAAAGAAAAAACACTATGTGAAGGCAAATATTGGTAACCTGAAAATTTCGCACCTAGAGGCATTCGTAAGTAGAGGTATGACTATGTATATATACACACATACATATATATATGAAATGATGAGTGTTCACCTCGCATATAAAGCAGCATTACAAGATTTAGCGTATTTGGCACTGTGATGCTGATGCACCAAAACAAGCACAAGCGATCCAGGTGTAATGCGCACTGTGTCAAATAGTGTGACCGTGGCATAAAAAAGCAACGGCGTCCATCTGCTCGGAATGCCGGGCGGCAGGTGCGCAACCGCCACGAACTCAGCACGGCAGATGCGGGTGAGATTCATCTTTACATTAGGACACATCATATCTACTATACACTTCGTGAATGCTAATCGCTACTACGCTTTATATATTCGTCCCCGATTATGCCTGGCAGCGGGGCACTTTTCTGTTAATCCTACCTTGTATGGGGCGAGGACACCTTCGGGCTATGGAATTGCGACACTCACAAGGGCATTAAGGCTGCAGAATTTGACTATTGATCCTTATGTGGGGAATTAAGTCTGACATATTTATCCACAAGGTGGATAAGCCGTGTCCAACTTAGGCCTAGCTGCTACTTGACCGGTGAATGGTGAGCAGCGAGCAGTCAATGTTTTGCAGGACATTACCACGCCGCCGCAGTTCGAGAAATGAGCTAATGCGGGAGACAAGAGTCATGGAAAATGAGCCTGAGAGAAGCGGTCGAGATAGTTGAGGCAACACAAACATGGATATTATAAAATGGGACCAAGTCCGTCTAATACCCTTGTAACATGTAATGTAACGAATGCTTTATCAGTGGTAAAACTAACACTACCGTTTACAAGAAGAAGAAAAAAACAGCACTATAATGCAGTGTTTCCCAACCACTGTGCCGCAAGCAATTGTCAGGTGTGCTGGGGGAAATTACCTGCCAAAAAGTCACAAATTGTAATATTCCCAGAGAAAAATAGTAATATTAGGAGATTAAAATTGAAATTTGACAAACAATAAATCCATATTGTAATATCACATAATTCAAATTGTAAGATTGAAGATGAAAGTCGTTTTGTTGCTCATTTTTAATGTACCGTGAACTGGAAGTCGCTTGGTTTTACGGGCATCCATTTGTTGGAGATGTAAAATCTGTGTGGCCACAAAACTGCGTTTGAGTAATATTGAGAGATTGAAGTTATCCTGGGATAAAAAGTGATAAAATTAATAGAAAATATGTGAACTGGCAGTTGTTCAGGTTAAACTTTCTGCGACATATGGTTGTTGTGAAAAAAAAAAAAAAAAATCGAGAAACTTTTGTGTTTCTTTGATTTCTGGTGATAAAACTTGGATGAGAATGACTTTATATTGTAAATATAGTAGCTGAAAGAGTTTTAAATTAGAAGATTTTCAGTGGTTGGGGTGCCTTAAGATTTCTGGAATTCCAAAACCTGCCGCAGCTCAAAAATGATTGGTCAACTGCATTGTATTGAAGAAATAGTCATTCTTTGCAGAGGACAAAGAACATATGCCAGTGAGAATTTTACTATCCTATTGACAATGGTGAGCATTAAAAAAACAAAAGATGAAAACTAGGATACAATTGAAAAACATGAGAAATAGTAGATTTGTATTTAAATGATTCATTAAGTACAAGTGTAAATGGCAATTAAAACAACAATTCTCATTATTACTATAAACAAGTATTGGTTTTTATTCTCACCAGATGCTTTCTTGCAAACCAATCAATTTTTGTCCCCGGCGCAGAGTCTCAGCTTTTCTTTTTTTATTTTGCTGTCGTACCATGAGCAAAGCAAATAAATAAACTTTATCTGGGGGGGATTTATTAACTTTCCCTCGTATGGGAGTCAGCGAAGGCCAGCAAGCATTGTACATCATTCGTGGGATTGAATTGTAGTCGATTTAAAGCTTTCAAGTGGAATCATCTTTTTTTTGCGGGCATACAAAACGAGATCTTTTTCTGAGCCGCAAAGACGGTCGGAATTACGACTGGGCCAGCTTACTCGTAAGCACGTCGGCAACACCGCGGCTTGTTAAAGCTTTCTCCTGATCGGAATATGGCGAAAGGAGGACTGCAGACAGTGATGTAGAACAATAAAATGAAAACCATTAGATGATTAGGTTGATTGCTGCGAGGGTTCCATTCTGTCTTCAGACCACATCGCTGAGTTAAGGAGCTGGAGCCCAATGATGCAAAGGCGTTTTATTTGCATTATGTGAGTCTATTACTATATGTCTGACCGATTGCGCGCAAAAGAAAGACCGAACATTCATAACCAGAGGTCTGTGCGAGCCTTTATGAGCAATTAAGATATGGGCGGCCGTATTTCACTGCGAGTTTACCCGTTTACATTTTTAACTAAGTGGTCGAGTGACTGATATCGGAGCACATTAGCTGATGTGTCGTTTTTCTTTGACTGAATTCTTTCAGTGCCACTCATGATGATAGACGTCCATTTATCCGTCTCTTTTCAAAATTCCGCTGTGAATTTGGACTTTATCGCCAATCTGAGCCATTTGCTGTTCAAATGGATCAATGAGTTACTAAAAGTTAATTTCTCAGGGGCATGACATGCAATGAGAATGACATTAATGCTAAGGGCAAACGGTGATTTTGCACAATTATCTAAAGGTCCTCCCCAAAATAAGTGAACAACACTAACCATCTTCTGCAGGTGCTTCTCCTTGCGCACATCCACCATCACAAGGCCCTCCTTGACCAGGCCCAGGCCTACGTCGTCCTTGGTGTCACCGAACTGGATGGTAACGTGTGGGCAGCTGGCGCCCGTATACTCCATGTTGAGCAGGCACTGACTGTTATGAATGTCGCGCACCACGCAGTCCACCACGTCGGCGCGGGCGTCCTCCTAAGGGAAACAAGCATTTTGCCAAAAAGGCTCACTTACAGCGAACGAAATGATGTCGACGACATACGTCTGATTTGAGCGCTTTATAGTTGAATCCCAATTTGAATGAAGATATTTGTATATAAGAAGACTACTTATAAGCCAGGGAAAAAAATAAAATAAAGTCAATGCAAACGTCGATTTTAACTCATCTCCTTCCTCCCCTGCTGTCCAGATCTTGTCTCCATGACAACGCCCTTACAGCAAACTCCCCTTGGATATGGGTTCGCTGTAAGGGCGAAGTTTGTTCAAGTGGAGCCACTTTTGAATGTTCAATCTCAGACTATTAATATATATATAAAACATAAAAAAAATAAAAAATATACATACATATATATATACACATACATATATATATACATAGACATATATATATACACATATATATACATACATATATATAAATACACATATACACATATATATATAGTATGTCGAGTACATGTACATATATATATATATATATATATATATATATATATATATATATATATATATATACACACACACACACATATATATGTATATAAAACTGGGCTCAGCGTTGCATTTTTTCAGTGTTTTTTTTTTCCGTTAGTCATTGCGAATCTCGGGCGAGGCGATTGCTAATACGAGAGTTATATATACTACTCGTTGCCAAGTGGTCGTGCGTTATCCTATTGTGAGGACATTTGTGTGCATAATTTTCGGAATATTTTGAAGGCCGGGAGAAGAAAGGTATAAAAATGTAAAACAAAATTAGAATTAAGTTTAGTGTAAGGGTAGATAAAACTTACTTTTGAGTGTCTGCATCGTAATCCAAGTTCATTTAAATTTGTTTGTTATTTTATTGAGCGCGTTGCCGTGCAAAAAACCGAATTAATTTGTTTTTAGTTAATTTCAATGGGAAACGTTTGTTTGAGTTACGAGAACCTCGTCATACGATATCAGTCTCGGAACGGATTACGATCGTATGTCGAGGTACCACTGTATATTATATTATATATATATATATATATACACACAGTGGTACCTCGACATACGATCGTAATATATATATATATATATATATATATATATATATATATATATATATATATATGTATATATATATATTTACAAAAAAAAAGATACATAGAGATAGAGAGATATAGGACTCAGTCACTGAAGACTGAAGACAGTGCAGCGTGCCTTCTTCAGTTCTTCATCAAGTTTTGAGAAGGCAACAACTACAAAACAAATTAGGACTTGGCCAAAATATTTCAAGAAAAGGGCTGCTTATGCACCGTTTCCTCAGAATCCACCAAACTGTTGTTTGTGGAATGGGGTCTAACCAGGAAGCCTTCACGAACCTTCTCCACTGTCTCTGCTGATGTTGATAGCCATCCTGGCGATTTAGGTATGCATAAGCAGCCCTTTAATACATCAGGATTAATCAGTAAAAGATGACTTACATCCTGTGGCACCTGGATGAAAGCGAAGGCGTACTCAGTGGCCTGCGCCGGCAGAGTCCTGGTGCTGAAAGCCGGCGGTATGGCAGCAAGGCGTGTGGACGGCACTATTTCTCTCTGACAATAAGACAGGGATCGTATTTATTATCATCATTTGTGCAAAATGTCTGTGTCGACTCTGGACGAATGGGGGTACAAGAGAGTTTTGCAGCTGTCGTAGGGCCCGCAGCCAAGGCTGCCGACCCATGCGTCAAGTTCACGCTGAGACAATGCGGCAGCCGTGACAATTAGTCCCGATTGCTGTGATTATGCACTTGAATGAAGACATTTGATTAATAAAAGCAGGGGAGCTGCAGAAACAACAACAAAAATAGTGTTGGAAAACACTTGCTTAGTTTGACTAAATTTTTCTCATATAAAGCATATTTAAGACATAAAAATGCATCCAAGCACATTTTAAGGCAAAGAAGGTTTCTGAAGAAGTCATTAGTGCAACTTTTATAAAAATGTGCAATGAACGTAACCTTAAAACGGTTTCGTTCTTTTCAATTTCTATCACTCACATTGCCGTAGTCAATGTAGAAGACGTGCACTTTGGCCGGCGACTCCACTTTCTCCACTCGTGCTCTATACCTGTAAGACAAAATATGTTGGTCATTATTCCTTTTCTGCTTCAGGTTTGCGTGTTTTTCACATCTCTGGTCTGAATTGTTTTTCGTGTTGGTTCCATAATATCAAAGACTGATTCCAAGTCTTGCCCAACCCACGTTAACCGTATGTAAACGTGTGCGCCAAGCCAGAGTTGTCCAACAAGGCTTGTGGCAGGCTGATTAGGCCCCACAGCTGTCTGAGCTCACAACTAGAAACGAGGTATAAATGAAGTTGGGCATTCTTCGAGGGACACAAAACCACAGGCTTGGATGGCTTCTCTAATGACATACCATTCGCCGTCTTCGGCAAACTTGGCTATGCAGAAGTCACCGCGGCGGGGCGCAAAGGAACCTTCCACAGGGGGTTGTGTAGCGATCTCTGCTCTCATGGTGGCCATCAGATTCTCCAGGTGGACTCCTAGTGGAGAACAAAGACTCAATCAGACACCTGGCACAAGCTAACAAGACAGGCAGGTTAGTCAAGAAGAAAAATATCCTGGGGTTTCAGTTTGAGAGCTAAGCTAAGGACAACCCAAGCTTGAGGATCCTTTTCACCCCATCACTGAGAATTGGAAACCTTCTGAAGAAATACAAAAGTATAGCGTAATAGTGGTAATGATACAGATTTTTTTAAGGTTTGGACGGTATCCAATTTAGTCGCAAGAATGGACTTGATCCAGTATTCTCGTGAGTTTTAGCACCGTTGCGATTTTCAGCTGATGTAATTTAAAGCAACGGGCAAACATGTTGTGATGTGTGTTGTGTATGACATCTCTATAGAAATAAAAAAATATTAAGAATGCGTCATGTAATATTTGTAAAGAAAGCATTTCTTGAGCACCTACCAGCATGGACCCCATTATTACACAAAATATGATTCATAATTTACTTATTGCATTATTTTTAATGGTTTAAAAATATAGGTCACGGATCAGTGAAACATCATCATCAAAAAAACTTGAAAAAAACGGCATAGGGTGGGATATCAAAATGCATCACCCGAAGAAGCTTGTCAGTGTCCATTTGTCGGAATATAAACGGGTGATTAGATAATTCCCTTCGGAAAACATAAACGCATGACACCAGAAGTGTCAGTCTAGCAAGTACGGCAACATCTCTTCTTTTAAATCAGACAGATTAATGCAATGTAGTGTTTGTTTTTTAAGACGCACCGAGTGTTTACTGGGGTCACTTGCAGCAGTAGCGCCGCTTCATTAGCACCTTGAGCGGGGAGCGTAAGCAAATAGATCCGGGGTTATCTGTGTCAAGACAGGCGCGATGATTTTATTAACCAGAAGGATAAATGCCAATTGTGGTAAGCAAGGATGGGGAGCCATTTTGAATAATCTGGCTACCTCAAGCTTTTATGGAAAAGCTACAAACCCTTTGATTTATTGGTCCCTCTAGGGCAACCCTAGTCTTTGTGGCGTGTATATTTATGGATGGGTTCATATCAGTCGTATTTTGAGTCAAAAAGGGAAGACAGGAGCCGTAAGAGGGTGCTCATTGATGGATAAATATGCAGACAACTAATGGATGAATGTTATTTTTATGCAAGTGCTGATTTAAAATGGGTGCCTTGTAACTGAATTTTTGCCTCTAGACCCAAAACAAGACAAAGAACTAAAATGAAAATATTGACAAAGCTTGTTATGAAAGAAAAAAAAACAAAGTTAGGGCACACGTATGGGCCACAACTTCTGCCATCAATTTCAGGTTGAGTTAACAGTGACCAACGCCTCTTGGAGGTCATAAATAGCTGGCGACTTGACCGCCAAACGCTAACATGATTATTATAGCCGCGAGCGATACACTCAAAGGCCGTTGACAAGCGTCACCGCGGTTCACCGCCTTCAACGAACCGATTTACGACCTTTCGTGCGCTTTGGCCACTTTCTGAGTCGAGTCCCATCATGTCCGCTCTGACCATAAATTCATCACACTCGATCCCGGTTCATGACATCACACGTTTGAGACGGCCGGAAAAAATGGATACTGCACACTGTAGATTCCAAAATTGTTAGTACACCTAAAAGGCAAAAGTGGCATCCCGTCAAATGCTTGCTTTCACGTGCAATGAGTTCAAAGACTAGGTGCTGCTTGGTCTGTATTATGCACACTTCGACCTTTTATGCGCGGCTTCTGTTTATTGCGCAATGAAAAAGGCCCCCCACTCCCATCCTCCTCCGGGCAGGTAGTTCTTCAGAAGCCAGAACGTTTCCCGTCTTTTCAATCTCAACGGACATCTTGAGGGCATTTATCAACTAAAGATGCAAAGCCTGTTGCTCCCTTTGCCCTCTTGTCTTATAAGAATTATTTACCTGCCTTTGCTGTTTAGGTTTTCATACATGCCTTTTTATCAAATTCCATACGGAGAGTGGCAAAAGGCCAGACGAATATCAAATACGAAAAACTTGGAAAGCTCCATTTTAAACTGAAGATACTGGTGGCTGTCTCTGCTATTTTTACTTCAAATGTTGCAACCAACGGTAGTTTTAAAATACCATTAGTTAATTGTTTTGATATTTGTATTTTGACTAAGTCATAGTTAAGTACAATAAGTCTTGAGTTATTTTGTTTCTTGCCCCCTGTCTTCTGCGCATTGTTTGCAATTTTGTGACTCACTGTTGGAATAATCTGCCGCCAGAAACCCTTGCTTGTCAAATATTCATCACTAAACTGCCCAACCAGTTTCATGTGCTTTGAGGACTTGAAGAAGGCGTTCGACCGTGTTCCCCGGTGTGTGTGGGGGTACTCTCGGAGTAAGGGGTTCCGGAACCTCGGTTACACGCAGTCCAGTCCCTATATGACTGATCTCTGATCCGCGTATCCGGCAGTAAGTCGGATCCGTTTCCAGTGGGGGTTGGACTCCGCCAGGGCTGCCCTATGTCACCGGTGGCCTCATATTGCATCCGCTTTTTGCTGATGATGTGGTTCTGTTGGCTTCATCAGGCCGTGATCTCCAACTCTCGCTGGAACGATTTGCAACTGAGTGTGAAGCGGTTGGGGTGAGAATCAGCACCTCCAAATCTGAGACCATGGTCCTCAGTCGGAAAAAGGTGGCATGCCCTCTGCGGGTCAGGGACCAGGTCCTTCCCCAGGTGGAGGAGTTTAAGTATCTTGGGGTCTTGTTTACAAAGGAGGGAAGAAAGGAGCGGCAGATCCACAGGCGAATCGGTGCGGCGTCTGCAGTGATGTGGACTCTGCACCGGTCCGTCGTGGTGAAGAAGGAGCTGAGCCAAAAGGTGAAGCTCTCTATTTACCGGTCGGTCTACGTTCCCACCCTTATCTATGGTCAGGATACAAGCGGCTGAAATGAGTTACCTCTGCAGGATGTACGGACTCTCCCTTAGAGATAAGGTGAGAAGCTCGGTCATCCAAGAGGGGCTCGGAGTAGAGCTGCTGCTCCTCCAGAACGAGAGGAGCCAGATGAGTTGGCTTGGGCATCTGATCAGGATGCCCCCTGGACGCTTCCCTCGGGAGGTGTTCCGGGCACGTCCCACGGGGAGGTCACAGGGCAGACCTCGGACACGCTGGGGAGACTATGTCTTTCGGCTGGCCCGGGAACACCTTGGGATACTCCCAGAAGAGCTGGATGTAGTGGGTGGGGAGAGGGAAGCCTGGGCTTCCCTGCTGAAGCTGCTGCCCTCGCGACCCGACTTTGGATAAAGCGTAAGAAAATGAGATGAGATGAGATTTATAGCTGATGCAGCATCTAATACTAGTACTGCAGGTAGCTTAATATGAACACTTATGCCATTAACCAGGACAGACGTCCAATCACCTGGCGATTTTCATCCTCCTGCTTACTCATAATTTACATCAATTGTTTACTAGTGGATGGAATGGACTTCTATTGTTGTCAATGGCAGCCAAAGAGGCAAACACTTTTTTTTCCTACTTTTTTTAAAACGACAGTGACAGAAAAGTGTCAGTTGCTCCTTCCTGGATTTACGCACCCATGTCTGTGGAGTGTGCAAGGTCACCGAGATCTATGAGGGTCCCTCTCTTGACAGTAATTACATAGAGCCAACGGAGAAAGATCAACAACAGGGGAGGAAGAAGAAAAAAAACAGGGGGAGGTGGCGATAGCCCTTTGAAGAGGAGATAATGGTGTGGGGAGGAAAGTGAGACAATGCCAGATAAATGTGTACATTAACAGATAAAGAGGCTTCCAATGAACTGAGGATTAAGGAACGTAACCCCTCAAGTTTCCTGGAGCTTTGGAGGAGGAAAAAAAATGTTCGTAACGTGAAATTAATCACTTATCGCGTGTGTGTAAAGATAGCCATGCAGGAAGAAAGCTGCACTTATGAGTTTTTAAAGGGTAATAATTAAAATGGGGAAAAAGGACGGAGTTGCGGGGGGTTCAAGCGCACAGTTGGCAAGACCCACTGACAGTAAAATGTTAAAGTAAAATGCCCAGACGCTTGGCAATCACTAGGAAATAAAAGCGCTGGGGTTATTTGGTGTCTATTCAAGTGCAGAAACAGCTGGGAAGCCTTTTCAGGTATTCTGTATCAGTGTATGTTCCTTATAGTTGGCATAAATTCAAATTATTGTCATGCCCTGAAGATTTTCTTCATTTTTTTCAACATCATATGGAATGCAAAAACTGATGACTTGCTGTAAAACAGGACATTTTAAATCTCTACTCAGTGTCACATGTCACTGTAATGTAACCTAATTATACAGCACGGCGCTTAGATGCTGTGATTCTACAACAATGCTTTGATGTGCTCTTCAAGGGCTCGCTATGACTTAATACCGCTTTGAGCGACCGTCAGCAAAAAGAAAGCGAACGAGAGAAAAAGATGGATGGAGGGACAAAAGGCCAGAGGATGACGGATCACTACTCTCTATCGACAAAATCTCGAGCATGAGTCTGTCCTGGAAGAACCACTGAAGAAAGGCAAAAATAACGCAAAAAAGGCCAAAATAACGGGAAAATGGCTGCTTCGGAGCAAAATGTCCGACTGTCTTTTGTGTCCACATCCTAACCCATTTGAATGGAGAGGGCTGGGCACAAATGTCGAACATTACTGGCAGGGTCCTGGTTCAAAGAGAACGGACGTCTATTGCCGTCGATGAGTTGAAAGGGCTTTGAGGGCTGAGTTGACAAAGACTGACCAGGTTTCTGGGTGGAAAATGACAGATTCCTGGCATGACCTTGGCAAAATTAACAAAACACTGCTTCACGAGGCTCGTCATGACAAATCCTGTCCCCTGTGGCAAGCGACGCTGCAGCAACGAGCCCCTCAACTTCCATTGAAGTTCAGGTACTGCATGAGGGGCGGAAACACCTGGAGGGGAGCGGATGCCTGGGCTAGATGTGTTAGCTGGAGGCGTTAATCACGGCTCGACTGCAAGATGATGAAAAGACGATCAATTGCGTGCCCACAGTTACTCGCTATTGTTTTATTAAAACTGGCCGAGCAATTCTCCGTCTGAAATTGAGTCAGTTTGAAGCGCTTGTCAGCTCAGGTTGAACCCGTTCCCAGGCATTGCAAGCAAGCACATAACAGAATACAAATGAAATATGGATCTCAGAGGATTGGAAATCATGGCAATTTATGGATCGATAAGTGGAAACTGAACAACCGGTGAGTTTTGCGTGATCGGACCTAGAATTCGTCTATTGGAACGGCCAAGGGCAGGAGGTGTATATTACGTGTGCGTTCATTTACGTGAAAACATACATCAGCTGCTGTGGACACACAGGAACAGGAGGGATTGTTAGCTCTCCCGTCACAAGTGACAGGAAGAGACGGGGTGATAAATTCCAATCATTGCGTTGCGATAACAACAAGCGAGATGTCTGTGACTGCTGGAAATTGTGGTTTATAAAACTGCACTGGTGCTTAAGGCAAATAAAAATAAAAGGAGGGTATGCTATTTCATACACGACAAGTCAAGGACACCAATTTACCTGTCTCTACATCCTGCGTGTACAAGTGCAGCGTGTCGGTGATTTCTGTGACATACACCGGCCTGTATTTGGCAACGCGCTCCTTCTCCTCAGAGAGATGCACCACTTCCTCTTTGGGCTTCTCTTCATAGTTGGCCCACACCTGTAACACACAAGAAATATTACATTTAATAAGCCCATTTGGGACAAAATATACTCTTTGGCCTTGGAAACCATCTACTAGGAGGGAATGAGTACCAGCTCAGATCCCCCTTCTCTTGTCTCCACCAAATTACTGAACTTTTTACACTACACCCCGAGATTAAACGCGTTGTGGCCCATCACGCCACTACCGGCGAGAGGATGTGTGGCGCACATAGTTGCTGCGAGTGCCATATTTGTGACGGAAACCTCATTCAATCCTGTCCTTACCTTATATGGTGTCAGTGCCCCTACTTTTAGTGTCTAGTACCGCTTTCCCCCCACCTGTCATTTCTCTTCCCTCGAAGGGGAGACCAAGTCTGTTTTTTGCCCCCCTCTTTACTGTTCATTTCACACTGTTTCTGAGGCACCATAATGGCGATTTGGCAGGCAACTTGCCGTCTCCCCTCAATGTAGTATGTGATGTTTCAAGTGTCTTGCTCGGGCTGTATGTGGAAGGGCATTTCGTCATTTACAATGACAATAAAGAAACCTTGTACGCAGAATCATCATGGCAGGAAATTGAAAGCCATCTTAAATGTCCATAAATGCTCCCATGACCTAAAATGTGAGTACACAGATGGGGATGCCATGTTTCAATGATAATTACATCATCCATTTTGTTTTCATTTTGAAAATCTCTTCTTACACCTAAAATTGAGAATTAAATACCATTTAAAAAGTTTTAATAAAAAGTAAAATGAAAGAATGATATTTAAAAAAATACATCAAAATAATTGAATTTTTACTATTAACTTGTTGCTGTACATCAGCAATAGACATCTGATTTATTTAACCTGAATGGACTGTTCGTGAATGCTCTGTTTCGAGTGCCACTAACGCCGATCCAGTCCAAACAAATTGGACATGTAGAGCCGTCAATGGCACCCGATGAGTTCAATGTGCAGCCTATGAAGACAACACATGATAGGAAAACATGAGTGGCCTTAATTTGATTCAAGTGTATGTGGGAAAACAGGTTCCCAAGTCAAGGTTATGTGTCTTTTGGCTTTCCAGAGAGAAACGGAAGGGCAAGAGCCTCATTAGGGGGAAGTGCCTTGCCGGCGGCTATGTATCAAACCGCACAGATGCCAGCTGATGTGTGTGTTTACTGTACAAAGAAAACAGGATGGTGGGTGCTTGTTAAGGCTGAATGCAGTGGCTGTGTACTCATCTTCTCAAGCAGGAAATCATGTGGACACTAAAGGGGAAGTGAAAGTGCAGTGAAAATGAAGATGATCATTTTTGTAGGTGTGTTCTCCTGTGCTATGGTATTTTTTTTTTTCTTAAAAATTACAGTAGGCATTGATATTAACAAGAGAGTAATGACCACTGGAAATGAGCTGCCGAGGACGGCTGGCCAGAAAACACCCTTTTTGAGGCCTGATTATTGCAGCACAAACAAACATTGAATGAAAAGAGTTTACAAGAGTTCACTGGCAGTGAATGAAGCCTTTCACTTGAAATACATTGGGCATCCATCACTGTCGATGGCAGCCAAAGACGGGTGCGACTTAAACTCAGGTGAAATTAATATTCCGAAATAAAAGCAGAGTTGCCAACCTCCGTCGACCTCATTTCAGGACAATATAAATCAAACTGTTATCATGTTTTTACATTAATTGAAATATTGTTTTTGTAAACTATTGAAAAAGTACAGCGTAATGAAAATAAGTTTATCTTTGTGTTTGGGTCCTTCTACATGTGTTTTACAGTAAGTAATTCCAATGTGTCACGCTGAAGTCGCACTTGCATGTTGTGAAATGTGCAAATGTCGGTCCTTTTGGAGACGGCTTCAGAATGGGATATTTCATCGAATGTGAACCAATAAACTTTTGCAAGTGTCTGGGTTACTTATAAGAAGTTTCATCCAAATTGCCATCCATTTTGCACTTAACCCGAACAGGCATATTGATAAGACTTACCAGTGCTGTGTAGTATTCCTACTTCCTTTAGAACAACCCCAGAAATGATAGGATTTGTTTCAAAATAAAAGACTGGTGGTTTAGCCTTAATAACACTTCCCTTATGAACAAAAACTAAAACGTAAATGTTAAAGCGATCGATTCCGAATCGATTGCCACGCTGAAATCGCGCAAGACGAATCATTCATCAGAACTTGTAACTCGGATGATTCACAATGGACTCGTGTTACCGAATTCTTCCGGTTTACAGTGCAGTTGAATAAAGATGGCAGAAGCCATAGCGATGGTGTGAATTTCGAGGCATTTAAATTGGAAATTTGGTACTTTTCCAAAATGGTTGCTTAAAAAAAAAGGGAAATTTTTGGGGGATTTTCGGAGTTTAGAGAGGTTGTCCGGAGTTTGCATTGCATTCCCGGAGAAACTCCTGAAATTCCGGAGTAGTTGGCAGCCCTGTAAAAGGTATGTTAATCAAGTAAAAAGAAAGATTTGTTTAAGTGAAAAATGACTCAAATACAATTAACTTATCATTAACAAGGAGTATCCTACAATTAAGTTGAAAATGTACCATGTGAACTAATGAGAGAGAGAAACTGTGCGCGTGCGCACGCACGCGCACACCCACACACGAACACAAAGTGCCCAAGGCTGATGACCTTCCGTGAGCAGTCAACCATCCAGGTTGTTCCACTTGAATGTAGGTGTGTGACTGCTCCTCTACAACTGCAGCCAAATGCTCCAGCCAGTCAGCCAGCCAGCAGTTGTAGACAGACAATGTCCGGAAGATGCACAAAAAGATAGACAAAGAGCCAGAAGGCTGTGGGGGAAAAGATGGCGGCTGCTCCGCTTGCCCTTCACAACTCCTGAATGACAACTTAATGTATTTTGACGTCCACTGCTGCCATTTCGATGGGTAAGTGGGCATACTTTTTCGGCTTAATCATCTCAGCACTGCAGTGGAGGCGCTAATCTTACACCTCTGATGCCAGACTATAACACATTTCAACAGCAGGGATATCATCAAAAACAACAGATGAAACTTTTTTTTTTTGCACAAAGTGTAAAGTTATTATGGCAACCTCAAAAGTGAACAAAAGATTTCATTTTCTCATAAACTTGCAAAAACACTTCTTGGCAAAAAACTGTTCAAAGTTTTGGCCGTGAGTTGCGCGAAATATTTTTTTATATGCAAATGAGTGCCGAGATACGAAAAAAGATCCAAGTTACGAAATCCCCCAAAAGTAAATGCATTTCCTCATTCGTTATCTTATTTTGAAAATATTGGCGCGGATGCATTGATTCTCACTTTAGAACCTCGCTACACGCTACTGGGCTCTCATTGGGAGATACGAAAAAAGATCCAAGTTACGAAAATCCCCCCCAAAAGTAAATGCATTCCCTCATTCGTTATTTTATTTTGAAAATATTGGCGCGGATGCATTGATTCTCACTTTAGAACCTCGCTACACGCTACTGGGCTCTCATTGGGTGTCTCAAACAACCCTCCAGTCTAACTCCATCATCAAATTTGTCGATGACACCACTGTGGTCGGACTCATCTCAGGAGGGGATGAGTCGGCCTAAAGAGATGAGGTCAACAAACTGTCTTTGTGGTGCTCGGTGAACAATCTCACACTGAACACCACAAAAACTAAAGAAATAATCCAGGACTTTCGCAAACACAGCACAGATCTGGCCCCACTCCTCAAAAATGGAGTATGTGTAGACAGGGTCCAGTCCTTTAAATTCCTGGGGGTCCACGTCACGGATAAGCTCTCCTGGTCTACAAACACCACGGCAGTAGTAAAGAAGGCCCAGAAACGACTCCATTTCCTCAGGGTACTCAGGAGGAACAACTTGGACACTAAGCTTCTGGTAACCTTCTGTAGAGTCACTGTGGAGAGCATCCTGGCATACTGCATTAGTGTGGTACGCTGGAACCACGGCAGCAGACAAAAAGGCCATGCAGAAAGTTATTAACACTGCCCAGAAGATCGTCGGCAGCTCTCTGCCCTCACTGGAAGACATTGCCAGCCCTCGTTACCTCAGCAGAGCCAGGAACATCATCGGGGACCCATACCACCCTGGTCACAATCTGTTCCAGCTGCTGCCCTCTGGCAGACGCTATAGGTCCCACAAAGTACGGACAAATAGGCTTAAGGACAGTTTTTTCCCCACATCCATCAGGACTCTAAACTTGCGGTAACACAACACACAATCCCTTCTGTGTAATAACTTCGGGGTGAGATAATATGAAAAGACGTTTTGGGCGGTGATCTGCCTCCTACTGGCTGACTGAAGGTAAGTGAAAGACAGTGAAAGGTAAGTTATCCGCTCGGGGGGGTGATGCGATGTATCCAAACGGCAGAATGCCAAATTACAAGTCCGAATTTATCACTTATTTGGGTCTTTTGCCGAGAAAACCCACCTTATGGAGGAGCACTACCAATTTTGTCATACGCAGTTTCTGGGTGTGATGACAATTAGGCTTTTGTTGTTGATGATGACGACACGGCCTATGTCCGATTATTATTATTATTGTTATTATTATTATTATTATTATTATTATTATATCTACGAGCACTGGGCGGACTTTGCATTTCCACAACCGCTTTTTTCCCCCACGTTGGTCTACATTTACATACCAGGTAAACAATACTATGGATCGGCAGAGTTTTGCAAAGAAAAGGCGACCGTTGACAATGGACATGAAACGCGAAATAATTGAAAAATATGAGTGTGTTACCGAGCTCGCTTGACCCTTTTGTCTGCTTAAACTTATGTTTGGAAGAAGCTGTGGCCATGTGCCTTCGATGGACTCACAGTAGACAATAACACTTCATGTTTCAAGATTCTCTTAGGGTTTTTTTTTCCACTGCCGTTCGTCGTTTTGGGCATGTAGTTTTTCTTGGAGGAAGCTGTGACTGCTGAGTGCCTTCGACTGACTCAGTCGAGCCTCAACCTGAACCGCACCCTGCGGTGTGCGAAATTGTGTCGCAGGGGCAGGCGAACTGTCAACAGAGCAGGAGTTAATGCAACGCTTGGCTATACGCAAGCAATTCAACGAGAAGGCGGCCGAGGAGGAAGCAGCCACCATTCCAACAGCACAAATAAGAAAAAAATAAATAAAACGGACGAGAAACAAACTTTCCAACATCGTGGAAAATAACATCCTGAAAGTCTTCACGAGGCCTGCGATCGCCCACTTTGACGACGTTTGTCTTGTGCATTTTAGAGACATTATTAAAAGTTGTCAAAGGCAATTGTTTTTAGATAGATTTTTCTCAAAACGTCTGTCAATAAGCACCGCCGAAAGGGAACTTAAATCCAAACAGGTAAGAAGCAAATAAATAAAATTAGTGAAAAATTAGATGCCGAAGAAATCATTGAACAGATAGACATAAAAAGGTTTTCAACTGAGAAAGCTGGCATTGAATAATCACGTTTCAGCGATTGAACCTTTGCTTTCAATCCTCCCGGTCAAAATAGATTGGACACCTATCACCGTCAATGGCTATCAGTGAGTTAACACCTAAAAATAAATGTAAAAAACCTGATCTTTTTACCCAAGCTCTTATTAACAAATGAAAGTGGAAGGATTAAGTTGTCCCCGCATCCTATGACTTTGTAATTTGAATTAGGAAAATATCTATGGATAAATGAGTTGTATTACTATTTTTTTTACAAGACAAAGAAGAGTGAAAGCCTTTGGAGATGAGTGTAAACAACAAGTGGGGCCAAGTGCAAATTAGCCATTTGATGCTGAGTGAGGCCTCCTCGAAAGACAAGCACAGGTGTGGCGAAAAGATGGGCACAGATGGGTGACCAAGCGCATGACGGAGAAAGGTGGAGGCCTGTTTGAGCGCTGATTAAAAGGAGAGTGTGTGCATGCCTGTGTGGTCTGCTTAAATAAAATAAAAAATAAAAATAAAGATCACCACTCCAAAAGTACATGATGCTCTGTGCTTCAGGAACAAACAAACAGCAGATTTAAGACAGTGTTGTTCCATCAAATAAAGGCCAATCTTTGAGTTGACTTCAAATGAAAGACTTGAACTTCCCATTATGATGAATAATGTCCGTTCAAGGAAATAACGAATGCATTACAAAAAGAACATCGCACGCTCCTAATCAGTCAACGGTGGCGTGTCTTATTTTAAATGAACGGTCATGCACCGTACAATGCAAAGTGATATGTGCGACATCAAACTGAGGACGTTGAAATTATCGCGCTCACCATTGTTCATTCATTATCCAATAGCACTTTTGAGAATAATTGAAATCAATAAGAGCATGTTATTCATAAGAGTGCCCTTGTGAATCAATTTGGACCCTTTAAATCCCTAATGAATCCTCGCCAGAGAAAATGGTTCTTTAATTCACGAGAAGATACTTTTCTTTCTGTCTCTTCCTTGTCCACACGATGCCTTTTTTGGAGAAGGATGTTCTAAAAAACACAGTATTGAGGAACATTAAAATAATCTGATTGGTATATAAAATGGGAAGCGGCCCCATCACACCATCACATGGGCGTTCTGTATAAACAAAAGAACACAAAACAGGGGGTTAAGTTGACCATGGAATTTTACATCAGAGCTGTAAAGGGCTCAGGACGCCTCAGGGTAGAAGATTTTTTGTTGTTGGGCCTTGTTTTCCATTTTGAAATAAAAAATACTTGACATATCTGTTAAAACTGTCAGTATAACCTGACAGTGATGATATGAGTGACATGGATTTAGATTAGACTTGTTTTTTTCTCCTTTAGTCTAAACACTATGGTTTCCTTTATCAGGTATATACCAAAACAGCCAACCCATAAATTATTGGGGTAGGAAAAAACTGATACGACACTAAAAATGGGGTGAGGGGTGGGTTTTGGGTTACAGTATTACAATCACAACATTAAGGCCAAGGAGAGCCCAACCGAGAGCGTTTATGCCGAAAAAAAGGCCGCCCAGAAGGTTAAGGGGGGTTTTGATTGTTCAGTAACCCAAACGCCTCACCTTGTCATGGCGACTTGAGTGAGATTGTGTTAAGGGTGGGGACCCGACGGTTGACCGAGGAAATGTGATTTCCAGTAAATTGGTTAAGCTTCCTCGCTTGTATTTACGTATAATAGGCCTTGCAATTCATACATTCACACAAACATGCATGCGAGCAGCCTTGGGGGCGATGGGATCTGACGTGAAACGAGCGTTTGCAAAGCTAGCAAGGCCGGACAGCAAAGCAATTGCTGCACCCTGCACAAAAGTGCTGATTGAAGAACTGTAAAAATGAAAGAAGCACGTCTGCACTGTATTATGGTAGTGGAACTAAGTTCAGGGAAAATACTGCACACTGTAATTTTTCAGGCCTGGTTCACTAACGCTGAACTGATTTCAGAATTCAGCCCGTGGAGAACTCGCTAGGCGGCCCGGTGGCACGAGTGGTTAGCACGTCAACCTAACAGCTCTGGGGTCCTGGGTTCAAATCCAGGTCATGTTCATCTGTGTGGAATTTGCATGTTCTCCCCGGCCCTGTGTGGGTTTCCTCTGAGTACTCTGGTTTCCTCCCACATTCTAAAAACATGCATGGTAGCATGCAGATTGGACATTCTCAATCGCCCCTATGTATGGGTGTGAGTATGAATGGTTGTCCATCTCCTTGTGCCCTGCGATCGGCTGGCCACCGATTCAGGGTATCCCCCGCCTCTGGCCCGGAGACAGCTGGGATAGGCTCCAGCACCAGACGTGACCCTAATAAGGATAAAGCGGTTCAGAAAATGAGGGATGAGAGAAGTATCTAGCACAGGGTTCTCAAACTCAATTTACCTGGGGGCCGCTAGAGGCCGAGTCTGGGTGAGACTGGGCCGCATCAGGATTTCCACAAGAAAAGCGCTGATAAAACATTCCAACGTTATCAAATATCTTTATTTTTTAACAAAAAATAATGAATTAAATAAATTAACTTAAAGATGAATAAAAAATAAATCAATCAGTAATAAAAAAATAAAATAATAATAATGAGCATACAGTAGATATACACTGGCTGGCTAAGTAGAGAAAACTAATATTTTTATTCCGTTTCAAATGTCTGTATTAACAGCTCTTTAACCTTTAACTTTCTGAACTTGAATGGAACATTGAACATGAAATATTCTGAACATGGCTTCTCTTGCCTACTTCTTGCTGCTAGAGACCTGGCAGCGCTTCTTCTCACATAGCTGAGTCACATTTGGCTTGAGGGAGGAAGCAGTGGAGACCCTCAGTAGAGCTTGACGATGCTCATCAGTAAGTCTGGACCTGTACTTGGACTTATTGAAGTTCAAGGTGGAGAAGAGCTTCTCACACAAGTATGTGCTCCCAAAAAGGCACATGGTCCGCTTGAACATTCGGGAAAGTTCAGGGAAGCTGGGGGTCAACTCTCTCAAAAATTGCCCAAGCTTGTCTGCTTCTCCACTCACCTCACTGAACTTGGCTTTGAGTGCAGAGTTGCACTGCAGGTCAATGAGCTCCATTTGAAGCTCAGGAGGGGCATCTTGCACATCAAAGGAGAAGGGGTCCACAAAAATTTGAAATGTGGCTTTGTGTGTCTTGAAGTCTGCAAATCTGTGATCAAATTCCTCCTGTAGCTTTGAAATGGCCTCAACATACTTCTCACCACTGAATGGTGTCCCTGCATCCACGAGAGCCTTGCATGCTGGGAAATGGCAAAGGTTTGTCTGAGAGAGCTGGGCTTTCCATAACACAAGTTTAGTGCAGAATGCTCTCACGTTGTCATAGGCAGCACTGACAAGTTGCCCCTGGCCTTGTAGCTTCTTGTTCAGTACATTAAGCTCATGTGTGATATCAACAAGAAAAGCCAAGTCCATGAGCCATTTGTGATCACTTAGCACAGGAACAGCAACCCCGTCTATCTCCATGAAGTCTTTTACTTCTGCTCTCAACTCAAAAAATCTCTTCAACACGTTTCCCCTGCTGAGCCAACGTACCTCAGTGAAGTAGAGCACATCCCCATATTCTGACTCCATTTCCTCTAAAAAAGCACGGAACCTTCTGTGCTTTAAGCCCCTGGATCTGATTTGGTTGATGCATTTCACAACGACAGACATCAAATTGTCAAACTTCAGGCATCTGCTGCTCATCACCGACCTTTCTCTTCACGGCAGGCTTTGAAAGAGACATCTCTGGGGCTCTGTAATATGTGTTTCCACTTGGAATGAGTCTCGGGTTGAACATTAACTTTCAATCGCGTGGGTCTGTGGCGCATGCGCACTTTCGCTCTCCGATCGTATTGGATTACGGCAGTTCTCCGAATTTCTCAAGTGTCATGTTAACGCACTTACTGTTAAGTTTCAGTTTCACTCGCGGAGATGGCTACAGACACTGACACAGGCTAGATCACGGATCATGGTGCCTCATTCAGTTCTATGCTGACAGCAGCGGAGGAGTGTGCGCGCCGAGCGGAATGAACAAGTGTCATTCATATCAATCTTGCGGGCCGCACGAACATTAATCTTTCATATTAAGACGGGGGCCGCAAATTATCGTCCCGAGGGCCGCAGTTGGCCCGTGGGCCGCGAGTTTGAGACCCCTGATCTAGCAGGACCTTCACACAGGGTTGTTTTCTTGCACTTGCAACAGACTTAACAGAAATTTGCATGACCGAAAAACCGAAGAAGTAGAGTAGCACAGACAAAAATATAAATTTAAAGCAAAGTCTTCTGGTCAGGAGACGGCATGTTTAGTTGTGACAAAAGACCCTGTATATTTGCCACGTTTGCTCCGTATAATTTGCTTTAATTTCCACGCGAATAAGGTCTTACATTGCCGTAGGGTCAAAGTGAGGCGGACACCGTGACAAAGTTGCCTCACCAAATCTCCTTGACGGTAAAAATACAAATTCCGGAGACATTTTCAGAGGGCCTCTGTAGGTAAGTTACGAACCACCCGGTTACGGTTGCTTAACAGAAAAATTATGTATTAAAAGAAGCACTAGGTGGATGCTCGATAGCTGGGCATGTATACCATGTAAGGGAGAAAAGACAAGATGTTCCTCTCATTTTCATATCACCACCAGCAGATGTGCTTACCATTGAACCACTGGCTTACGAGGCTCATATGAACTGAACCAACCGCACGACACGACAAGAGTTCACAAAAGAAATTGAAGGCTGAGAGACAACCGGGAGTGATTGCAACTTCCTATTCTTTCTAAATTGACACAAATAGATCCACTTAGGTGTGTTGGTGGGCTTTTTGGGAGTCTGAGCAGGTATTCTGAACAGTACCTGGCTGCTGTAATGAGTGTATGCCAAAAGAGGGCATGGCGTTACCATGGAAACAGGACATGTTGCTACATTTGGAATTGAGGCAATGGCTGCACACTAACTTAACACCTTTAACGGCATCCTCAAGGGCACCTTATCATCAACAAAAACAAGACAGGTTGGTTGAAAAAGCAGGCAAATGTAGCCTGTAGGTGAAATGTGCTAAAATACTGAGCATTGTATTCAAGAGTTAAATATTAGTTGTGCTCTCATTTAAATAAATGTAGGACCAAGAAAGATTGAAATATTTAGTATATTTTTCGAATAAGTGTGCAATCGATTTTCTGAAAGTTGAATGGTCACGTTATCAGGTTTTACACAAGAGCTCAGATGACACTACAGGGAGAAATTTCATTCTTCCATCTATTTCAACTTACATTTGCATGTTATGCTGCACTTCATTTCTTTCTTTGGTTCTTCTGGCTTCTTCTGTTAACTTATGAGCATCTCACCTGGTTAAAAATGATCCGTGTGTCCTCAAGCGGATCGTTCGTCCGAGACAGAGTGAGCTGTTGGATTCAAGTGATTACAAAAGAGGACTATCTCAATGCGGCTATGTGTAAAGTATGCAATTTAAGGGATATAAATCAACTTTTTAATTGAGGGAACTCTTGCTCCCAGGCTGCCGTGGTGTTTCCATGACAACTGCCTTTCCTGGGGGCGGTTATCTGGCTGGTTCTTGCTCGCACTTAACCCCCCCCCCCCCCCTTCCGAGGAGGACTCCTGATCATTTTTCTTTCTGATAACCCCTTCTGCGGATGGGATAGCAGGGTGGCATGGTAGCCCTGAAGTTCATACTAATCGTACAACGGTGAGGAAAGTGGATGGAGACACAATGAAGGGGTGGAAAACTATACTGCATCAGATGAAGGGAACCCAGAATTGCTTTTTCCATCTGGAACAACTTTGTCCGAGTGACAATTGTCCCCCAAAAATTCGTATCGTGACTTGGAAAGCAAGATACCATCTTTTTAACTTCAATTTATGGTTTGTTGTCTAGGTCAAGGATGGGATCGAAGAGCTGATACTCCGATCACTAAACAACATGCTCCACACCCACACGCCCAAAATCAGGACCAATCCCGTAAATTGAACGGTATTGTTTCAAAGAGTTTTCTTTAATGCCAGTGTGTCACTGGCATTAAAGAAAACTCTTTGAAACAATACCTACAATAATATCAAACGCTTGATTGGCGTATCACCAATCTTGCGTTTGATACGGGTAACGGGCATTTGTAATTTCAAAAACCTGACAAAAACTAAAGATGAAATAACATTGCAGACTGGTAGAGTAGAAGTAGGATTTTTGGAATTGCAGAGATGAGGCTCAGTTTATGTAACCGTCTTTCCCCAAGGCGTGAGGGTGAGAGGGAGCCTGTAAAATGCACCAAAGCGCGCGCGCACACACACACACAACAAAGTGTTCTCTTTCTCAAGACAGTTTTTCAGTAACCCATCCAGCCCAGGAGCTGTAACAAAGTGGAAGTAGATTGACCTAAATTCAAAAGAACATTCCATTTTGGGTGAAAATTCCCATCAGCTAGGATCTTCTATGGGAATTGTTGCTTGAAGGTTCAAGATTTTTGACGGACGATCTTTCGGCTTCCAGTCAATCAGTCATATTTATTTTCCCTTTGTTGCTTTATAAAGCAGACAGTCCTTTGAACAAGAACACACCCATTCTCAATTAGGGAGTTCGTCTAAAGCGGTCTGCTAAAATTTTAACAACGTCACCCACATCCTTGAGTTTGGTGATACACAGCCGCAAGCATTAACATGGTGGTTGGAAGCATGGGGAAGAAAAACAACTCACTGATTAATACTCGGCGGACATCTTTGAATTTGGACTCTAAAATGACAGTCTCAGGAGGGAACCTCCTCCAATTAGGGTTTCATTGACATGTCTTGTGCAGTTGAGTTCGTAATAATATAATGTTTATGGCGAGTCATCAAAGTTGAATAAAAGAGATATTTCTAGCCTACAAAATCTTAAGTTTGAATTTGAACTGCGCAAGAAACATGGTTGAAAGACTACATTTGTGGCTTCTTGAGATCCCTTAGTTTTTTAATTGTTATGCCACATTTTATGAAGCCAAAAGAAAGTGGTTTTGAGGACTGAAGTATTTTGGAGTTCAAGCCGGATCATTATTAGTATGAGAAAGTCCTCAATGGAGAAGAAACTGTGATTTTAAGAGGCCCCTAATGTATCAGGGCACTTTGCATTCATCTCACATTCAAGAGCATGTGAGGTGAATGGCAAGAATAATAAACAGGGGGCAGGGGTAAAATGGGAAATTTGGGAGTCCGACTGGAGGGCACACAATGTATAGTCACTGGGAAAACAATTACTGCGAGAGAGAAGGGACACAAAATTAGGTGCATTGTTGGCGATAGGCATGAAAGTAATCCAAATAACTGATGAAAAACTAGCATTCCTCTTCTGGCCACAAGAAACGACCTGGGAAGTGCACGATGAGCCACTTAGCATTCTGACAGGGGCCACAAGTAATGAGCTCCGTAATTAGAATGTGGTTTGAGAATGATCACTCGTCTTGAGAGCATGTTAAAAATAAGGTCTTCAAAAAACAAATGCTGAATATTTCTTAAGATGAGAAAGGAAACAGCCTCTCCTTACTTACAACAAAGGGTTCACGACAGCAGGTCGCAGGCATACAAGAAATGTCCAACTTGTTTGAAGAACAGGGTTAGGGTTGCTAAAACCATTTTCATGTTCCCTTGCATTACACAAGAACTACTGGTGAAGACAACTACAGAGTCGATGGCAAAAACACAGAAGTCAATATTCGGGCCACAATCGCATATCTTTCAAAATGAACATCAGGGGGAGTCTGTCAATCAAGCGCAAGAATTTCCATCACTGACAACGGACTACTAGATTAAAAAACATAAAGCGTAATGTCCTTGCAGAATGAGTTAAAAAATATTAGATTGTAATGGGACCACTGAGAAGTTGTAAGTATTTATAGGCCACTCATTGATATTATAATTAGAGTTCATACTGTACCAATTTGATCATTCGGAGAAATGATGTTTCCATTGCCTCAAATAACAAATTTTACACTGAGATGAGATGGATACCATCTCATCTCAGTGTATAAGACCAGAGGCACAGCATGACATCTCCAGTATAACCACCCATTTGTTAGCTTCTTGCTGTAATTTGGACATAGAGTTGTCAGAACTTCCACTGCACACAAGAACAACCACAGTGGAAATTAGCTTGTTATTAAAAAAACATATTTTCATGCCTTGATAGTGAAAAGGTCGATTCAAGCTGGGTCATCAAAGTGAGGCCATGGGGGACGAAGTAGCGGTCAGAGTTGGCAAACTCAGTAGAAAAAAGTCTCCCAGGAGAAACAAATAATCACTGCGTGTCATCAGCGTGCGTCCTTCACACTCAGAAAAAAGAATAGTGTTTTTCACAAGGCAGAGTGGCGTAGCTCAGCATGTGCATATCCACCATAATACAACGTTGCATGTCATATGGCATTATGTTCTCTGGTGCTCTTTCACCTCTTGTTTTTCTGCAGAATGGGGCAATGAGGGCTAGAGGCATTCGCGCACTAATGAACGAGAGGCAGTCGCAAATCTGCCTCTGAGGACCCCGGCCAAGAAGTCAGCGCAAAATGCCAAGGACATGGTGGTGATGCATACGACGCAATGAGAGGCTCCCAAGAACCATATGGAGTGCTGGGGACACAAGGGGACCTCCGTGTATTTCTGGAATGGTTTCTTTGTGGCTGGATGCGTTTTGAAGATGACACAATCCAAGCCGGCGTGTAATTCTGCAACTTGTGCGCATGCATAATTCAACCGTGCACAAGGTAAAGCCTGCCACCCCATCCTGCGTCCTGCAGGTCGTATTCCCCCTTGATCACGACGAATGCTCCTGAATGGCCCTTGGCAGGTGATTGCCACATGAGCACGCCATGGTTCACGAGGGGTGGGGGGCTACAGAGAGACCACAGATCTGCTGACACGGGGGAGTATGAGGATAAATATGTGGAGATGTGGTGGTGCGGGTGCTTCTCTGTCTTCCTGTCACCGCCCCAGGGTGTAGAGGGTCAGGTGTGCCAACTACACGGGGGTGGCCGCCCTGCAGAGAGCATCTGCACATGTTCCATGTGGCTTTGAGTAAGCAGAAAAGAGACAGCTCGAGCACTGTGCGCGCTGGAAATCATATTATGTAATATGTACGATAAGCATGCGTCAGCTCTTGCTTTTGTGTGGTCAGTGGCTCATTTATTCAAGACGTGACACACTGAGACCTATTAAATACATGCGCTGTGTCAATTTACAGACGTTGTGGAGCGCGTGCTGAGATTTGCGAGCCATCCCCCTTTTCTGGAAAGGTCAAACACAGGTCATCTCTTTCATCATGATTGTGACTACCCTGCAGGCAACAATGTCCTATCATTCGGCCCCGCAAAAAGCCTGAAATCTCCATCTTGTGAGGTCAAATGTTCATCCAGCAACTGTGTTACCATTTGCTAGTCTCAATTCTAGAGAGACAACAAAATACTCAGGCGCTTTTGAAATATAAGTCAAAATCCTCTTCCCTCAAATTGACATTTCAAACAAAAATTACTTCCTGTGTGTTCTCTATCATAAGCTCTTGGTTCCTTTTGGGTGTTCTCGTGCACTAGCCAAATTTGATGTTGCTAAGAGATTTCAACAATTTGCCTGTATGCTCGACCCTACTAATTCACTCTCTCCAGGCCTAATAAAAACAGATCAAGCTACTGAGATATGAAACCCTTTGTATTTGTGCGTGACTGACCAGAGAACGGCAGGGTTATTATTAGAGATAGAGGCAAATATTGTAACCCTGAAAGCGTTTCTGTGGCTGTGGGGCGCAAAGAAGCAGCGGCCGTGTTATTAATAGAAAAGAAACTGTCATCTGTGGTAACCAAACAAGGCAACTTGTAAGAGATTCTCCATGGACTGTGTACCTTACGCACATGCTACAAATGAGGCAAATCGCTCTCGAACGAGTTCAGGTAAAACACCCAGCGAGGATTATGGTGGTATGCCACCAAAAACAAAAAGGCTGCCTGAGCTTATTAGCCCCAGTCAAAAGACAAATTATTTTCATTCCTGCCAAGCCAGGTGTGTGATGTGAAGGCTGAAACGGTTTCTGACAGCATGAAAGTATGGTAAGCGAGTTCTGTGTAGATCTCGAGCTTGAGCGCCAAGACTGTTGACCTTACACCGAGGCCAGAAAGACAAGGTCGGACGAGGCTCTTGAAAAGCTCAGTAGTTTTTGCAGTAAACACAGGGAAGTAGTTTGCTCAATGCCCAATAGGATCGTCTCCCCAATGGCCTGATTGGACCTATCTATGCTAGACAGAATGACGTTATTAAATTGCCTGAAAAAAAATGGAATTTGCACACACGTAATTTGAGTCTTGGCCCTCGGTAAATATTGTACCCTTCAGTTCATCGCGGTATTTTATATTAAGTATCCAAATAAAAAATGTTCATAAAAACCTTCCATATGTTTGCAACAATGTGTCCAGGAGATTGATGACAACATGGTTAGTGCAATCAAATTTGGCAATCGTCGTGACAGTGTCATGTACTTGTAGAGAAGCATATTAGCATAAAAAGAAATAACTGCACATCACCATGTTCCTAGTGTGCGGAAAACCTCTCGCAGAAGCTCCTCCTGCTGCCCCTACGGCAAAAAAAATCAAGATATTTCGACATTAGGAAAATAGTAATCTCTGTCATTAAAAAGCATTAGGTTCTCATCAAGATAGATATTTATTTTTTTCAAATTGAATAATTTGATATTTGCTTTCACAAAGAAAGGCATATTAACTCCCTTTTGATATTGATCCTAATAATGTGCTTTTGATTCAAACAGTATCTCAGAAACACTCCGTGCTATGATTTTTGTTAAGATTTTCCCTTCAAAGTAACACATTTGTACTTCCTATTAAAAAGATGAATATGGTGATGAAAATTATGAATCAGGGGGCGGCTTATATGCGTGAAATTGTAAAATTCAACCATTTTGAGGCAACTTTAAGGGTGCGGCTTATACGCGAGTAAATACGGTAATACATTAGTCTTTTAATATGCCTAAAACTGTAACATTTAATAAATACACTTCTTGATAATGTTATGTGTGTAACTGTATTGTTGGGCATGAGAACCTAGTACGTTAGTGTCAGGATTTTATTTCATATTATATATTTGCTTGCAATGAAGAAATACTTTGCTTTACTATTAAACTTTGCTCGTCATTATTAGTTTCATATTATTATGTATATGTTTGCTTGCAACAAAGTAAATGCTTTGCTCCTGATAACCTTAGTTAGCCTAAACAAAGAGGAGCCAGAACGCCTTGCAGTCTGATCCGGGAACTGCACAGCGTCCACAAGACTTCCAGACCTTCATCTGTTTTGACTCTTGACTATTGGCGTCCGCCCCTTAGAGTTGAGACGTGCATTGTAACTAGTGTCCTTGAATTTAATAAACCAACAGAAAGGACGGTCAGAATGGAGTTGGGACGTGGTCTCAACGGTCGTACTCCTTGCAAGTGAAAAATCCAGAATACTGTCTTTTCCACTTATTTGTGCGTGCATTTGAGAATGCCTATTGGTGAACCTAACATGTAGTAAAAATAGGGGTGGTCCCATTCGCGTTTTTCCGATTTTTGCGGCCATGTCTAGTCTACCGTATCTGCGAAACTCGAGGGATTACTGTAAATGCATGGCAGAAGTCCAACAACTCTCAATGACAGAGAAAGAGTTAACCAGCCCTCAGTTTCTTGATTAAAATTGTCCATGCCAAACACAAGCCAGTCCTCACTGCTTCACCGGCTGCTAGTGACTACTAGAGATATCATAAACATGAATAAAAAATAATAATGAATTATCTTACTCATCACAGGCTGCAGTAATAGAGAAAACTTTCAGACGCTGTCTTGACACAGCTCAACAAGATCAGAAATCCTCCTCTTGCTCACAATACCTGCAATTTTTAGACTTTTGTGAGCCAAACGGCCTCAAAACGTAAATGACATCTTTTGTGTCCCAGACAGTCTGTTTGACGACACTGGATTTGTTCCCAAAAAGCAGAAAGGCCCCTCCAAGGACATGTCACTATGCTCAATGTCAAAACAAGGCTGATTCAAGTGCTCTGACAGTGGGAATGACGGGTGGCGCAAGTGTGGTTAGAGGCAGCTGTGCACTGGATCCAAGGTTCATGATTCCTGAAAAAAAAATGAGAGCAACACACTGACCAAAAAGCCTTTTGCTGGAGCCAGAAACCTAAGGGGCACAGCACGAAGCATTAATCTGGTTAATAGGAATGGATTCCAAGATGATTACCGTATTTACTCGCATATAAGCCGGCTGCGCGTATAAGCCGCACCCTTAAAATTGCCTTAAAATATTTTAAATTTACAATTTCTCTCGTATAAGCCGCCCCCCTGATTCCCAATTTTCACCTCCATGTTCATGATTTTAATAGGGAGTGCAAATGTGTTACTTTGAAGGGAACATCGTAAAAAAAATCACCAGAAGTGGTATTTTCTGAGATACTGTATGAATCAAAGCATATTATTAGGGTCAATATCATAAGTTAATATGGCTGTCTTTAAAATGCAAAATATCAAATTATTCAATTCGAAAAAAGAAAAGTCTATCTAAATGAGAACCCGGTGCTTTTTAATGACAGAAATTACAATTTTCTTACCAGAGGTTTGAGATGTTTTGGCAGCCATATTGCTTCTAATGTCAAAATATCCCAATTCTTTTGATGGTTCATATTACTCCAATAGTCGTAGCTTTCGAACAAAAAATACAACGAGAAAAAACATCAAAGTGGAATTTTGTTTTATTTCAAAATCAAGGCCACTCGCGTTTGGCCAGTCAGAGCACATTTAACTAGGTTTAGATGGGAGCATTCTAGCTAAGATGGCCGCCCCCACCTAGGTAAGATGGCTGTGCCCCGAGTGAGCAGGGACGGGAACTTTTTTTTAACGTTTTATGCAAGATAAGTTGTACGTACGTTTTTTTTCTTGAATTTCATTTATAGACGTCAGAATATATTTTTTGCGTTTTATCTGTATCTTTTCTCCATTTTGAAATAAATGACTATCGGGGGCAGTCGATTGCCTTGTGACGTCAAGATGGCATTACGTCACTTTGTTGTGACGTCATCGTGCCATGGCGGCATCAACTTGCAGTTTCGTGCATGTCTGAAAGAGGCAGCATGGAACTCTGTGAAGAGGTCAGGGGGGAAAAGGGTCGATTGGCGCAGTGATGAAAGGACGAGCGTCCCTCAGCGGAAATATCTTTAACTCAGGCTGTCATATCCACTTTCCCTTAAAAATATACAGTCATACCTCAACATACGAGTGCCCCGACATACCAGCAATTTGAGATAAGAGTAAAATTTTCGGGCAAATATTTATCTTGAGATACGAGACAAATTTTGATATACGAGCATACAGCGGACGTGAGAGGCTGCTCATAAGAACATCATGGGCACTTTATCAGTGTTTTTTCCCGTTAGTCAGTGCGAATGGCATAGCGATCGCTAATATGATAGGAGTATATTTTACTTCTCATTGGCAAGTGGTCGTGCGTGATCCTATTGTGAGGACAATTGTGTGCATCATTTTGAAGGGAAGACAAAAGCAAACAATCCTCGATAGGTTGCATCTGAAAGTCAGGGTGGAGGCGGGGCAAATAGGTATAAAAATATAAAACAAAATTAGAATTAACTTTAGTGTAAAGTTAGATTAAATGTATTTTTTGAGTGTCTGCATCGTAATCCAAGTTCATTTACATTTGTTTATGTTACGAGCGTGTTGCCATGCAATAAATCCTCCCTCCCTTACCTCCCCCCCTCCCGCCCTCCCTCTTATCTTTGTCCATGTGATCAGCAGCAAACTTCAGTCGAGCTTTAAGGTGCCGCTTTTGGAGCAAGGGCTTCCTTCTTGCACGGCAGCCTCTCAGTCCATGGAGATGCAAAACACGCTTGAATGTGGACACTGACACCTGTTCCAGCAGCTTCTAATTCTTGGCAGATCTACCACTTGGTTATTCTCTGTTGAATCTTCACCCTCCTGACCAATTTTCTCTCAGCAGCAGGTGATTGCTTGCGTTTTCTTCCTGATCGTGGCAGTGACAAAACAGTGCCATGCACTTTATACTTACAAACAATTGTTTGCACTGTTGCTCTTGGGACCTGCAGCTGCTTTGAAATGGCTCCAAGTGACTTTCCTGACTTGTTCAAGTCAAGGATTCGCTTTTTCACATCCATACAGAGCTCCTTTGACTTTCCCATTGTAGCGTTTGTGGGCGTTTGCATCCAATGAGCCCTATTTAAATGGCCTCAGAGAAGTCACCAGCTGTAGTCACTCATAATCACTCACAAGAAGTTAAGAGGCCATGCTATGAAGCTCATTTCACTGACAACTTTCTAAGTCACCAAAATTGCTAATTCGTGTTGCTGTATGTATATTTTTGACCCAGCAGATTTGATCACTTTTTCTGTTAACCCATAATAAAGTCATAAAAGAACCAAACTTCATGAATGTTTTTTGTGACAAAGAAGTATCTGTTCCAATCACTCTATCAGAGAAAAATAAGAGTTGTAGAAATAACTGGAAACTCAAGAGAGCCATGACATTATGTTCTTCACAAGTGTATGTAAACTTTTGACCACAACTGTATCTAGTGGTTATCATCTTCAATACTAAAATGTAACATTACTCAGTACAGACAGACGGCACGGATGAGAGAGAGAAAGGACAGGAGAGAGACTTGACAGACGTGCTGGTAACAAACTTTACATTTAACTTAATTGAACTTAGATTACTATACACACTTATAAGTTATAATCTTACGTTACACTAAATTTAAACCTTCTTGTGCAATAACCGAGGCAAATATGTTAATGTATTCAACCGCGGATTTCAAGGTGAAACTTTTTGCTTCTCCATGCCTCAGAACCGAGTGTTCGTTTCGTCCAGTTCGTTTGTTAAAATTATCGAACCAGCCAAGACTCGCTTTGAAGGGTTTTGCTGGTCTTTTTCAGATGCTTGCTTTGCTATCAAGTCCATGGAGATTCTGCTGGCTTTTTCACATATTATCGCCTTGATCACACTATCTCCCGCTAACTGTTTATCTTTGAAAGGTTTGATATCCTTTATGGCAGGGGTGTATTTAGATTTACAATACTGAAACATACTTTGCAGAACAAAGAAAAATGTCCATCGCCCGCAAAAAGTCAAGAAAATAAATGACTCAATTTTCTCAAGTTTTTGCAGTCAGTTTATCACAACAGATTATTTTTTCTATAAATTAATTTGTGAAACAAAATACTGAAATTCCGCGATTGGCTGGCCACCGATTCAGGGTGTTGTCCCCCGGCTAGTGCCCATAGTTAGGTGGGATAGGCACCAGCACCCCGTGAAACCTTTGTGATGAAAGCCGGTTCGGAAAATAAATGAATGAAAAAATACTGAAATTGTAGTTTCCTACAGTGCTTGGAAATAATGGAGGCACTGTTTAACTGAAGAACTCCACCTGTTGTTAAATTTGATAAATGCAACAGAAGCCGCCAGTGACCCATGAGCCGTAGATTGCGCACCGTTGGAATAAGACAACCTAGCTTCCTCGCAGAGAGGCCTGACACAGCACGGCTTCTGTAACCATTGCCGAAGGGATGCTGCTATACGAAAAACAAAAGTCAGCGGCCACTTAAAAAGGAAATAAAAGCAAAGATCCTGTCTTTCGTCCATCCCATTTTAGGACTCTACGGGTTAATTAGAGGAGACAGTCTCAGCTGCCTGCAAGTTGCAAATGATGCTTTAACACAACACACTATCCGACATACAGAGCAAATAAATTGGGTTAGGCTTGGCGTGCACGGCATCAAACAAGACGGCTGGCTGCTCTTAGCTTAAGTCGCAAAGCTGGCCGCTCAAATAGACTGAGGGCCGTCGGGCGCTGTTGTCAGGGGGGCCGTCGATGAGCCTTCCCGCGGCGTTGAGATTTAATGTGGCAGAGGCCTGATCTGACGGGATTGTTTTTCTATTTGAAGTGTCGATTGGGGCAGAAGCTCACCTGGGGCTGCCACCGCACTCGTCACCTAGTACAATCTAATGGCTTCTAAATTGGAGAAAATTTTCAGCCTAAGTCCCCAGATGAACCGAAAGGTTGGCAAGTCTAACATCCATATATTTTAAGATTAAAAACACAATATCCAGTTACAAAAGTAAATAAAAAAAATTCAATCTTGATACAGTCGTACCTCGTCATACGACCGCTCGTCATACAACATTCTCGTCTTACGACGGAAATTTTGATCGAATAATTCGCCGAGATGCGATCAAAATTTTGTGATGCGACCAAGCCAGGTGGCCATGGCACTGTCTTTTTTGCATCTCTTTCGTGTATAAAATATATGGCGGCGCGCACTGACGCAGCGGCTCTATGCTCTCCAGTTCGGTGTCGTTCGTTATCCTACAGTCGCCAGGATTTAATCACTATCGGAAAGATATGCGATACATCCGATTTCACAACAAACTCTCCGGGATCTCCGTAGATAGCCAGCCCACTCAAAGTGCGTCGAAGGCGGCGAAGGGACAGAAAGCAGAAGCGTGGATGCTGGGCGGGCCTTGCTGCTAAGCTGAAACAACAACCACACCGAGCACCGCTTCCTAGTATCTTTTTGACCAACGCCCGATCCATCACCCACAAAATGGATGAGTTGGAACTTCAAATTGCTACCAACAGCTTTGTTAGGAACTGTAATAATATTCTCATCACAGAAACGAGGCTACACCCGCATATCCCCGACGCTGCGGTATCGCTAGCTAGCCGAATGCTTTTTCGGAACGATCGTTCAAAAGAATTAACAGGCAAAAGCAAAGGAGGAGGACTGTGCATGTTTATACATAATGAATGGTATTGTGACAGTAGGATCATTGACACTCACTGTTCCCCGGATTTAGAGTTATTGGCAATACGGTGTTGGCCCTATTATTTACAGAGAGAGCTAACGGTCGTCATAGTAACGGCGATTTATATAACTCTGAATGCTAACGTTAACACGGCACTTAACGTCCTGCTAATGGCTGTAAACAAACAACAGCTTGACCACCCCGATGGAGTTTCTATTGTCGCTGGTGATTTCAACAAGGCGTGTTTAAAGACTTTTTTACCTAAGTTTATTCAATACGTACCATATTTTCACGACTATAAGGCGCACATAAAAGTCTTAAATTTTCTGCAAAATAGACAGGGCGCCTAATAATCCAGTGCACTTTATATATGGACCAATACTAAAATTGTTATCACGATAAAATAAAATGAATCAGTTGATAGGGTACACCGACTCTACTATTTTCCCATTGACAAAGTACTGCGCAGTGACTGCTGGGATATGTAGTAGTTCTTTTGTCAATACACCCAATGGATTGTGGCCTGTATACATCGACATCAATACAGTTTGCTGTTGGAAAAGTTACGCTAGCTACCAGCTAGCTACTCTTTACGAATGGATTGTGGCCTGTATACATCGACATCAATACAGCTTGCTGTTGGAAAAGTTACGCTAGCTACCAGCAAGCTACTATTTACGAATGGATTGTGGCCTGTATACATCGACATCAATACAGCTTGCCGTTGGAAAAGTTACGCTAGCTACCAGCTAGCTACTATTTACGAATGGATTGTGGCCTGTATACATCGACATCAATACAGCTTGCCGTTGGAAAAGTTACGCTAGTTACCAGCTAGCTACTATTGGCGAATGGATTATGGCCGCCTGGATGAACGTATAAAACTCGGTGTTTTCGATGACTAATTTGGACAATTGTTCAATTCAGACACAGAAAAAGAGGACTTTGATGGATTTTTGGGTGATTATGACGTGAGTAAATTGTAAAATGGCTAAATAAAGTACAACCGAACTCAGTTTTGCTTCCGTTGCCTTTTTAAAAACGTGTTTTTAGCGTGTGGGTGTAGCGTGCAAGGACTATATATCCCAGCAGTCACTGCGCACCGGAAACCGGAAAAAGAGTCTGGGGCTGCTTCCGGTAGCCAGCGCTATTGCGGTTAGATATTCATATATAATATATAACATGTATGCGTCTAAAAAAACGATGCGTCCTTTGTGTGTTTAAAATACAGAAATAGCACTTGTTACTGACACTGCGGCTAAAAATGTGACGCGCCATATAGTCGTGAAAATACGGTAAATTGTAATACTAGAGGAGACAAAACTCTTGACCATGTCTATTCTAACATCAAACATGCTTATAAAGCCACTTCCCTCCCTCACCTAGCTGGATCAGATCACCTCTGCCTATCTCTCACCCCCGCTTACACTCCACTCCGGAGGCAAACAACGCCACAAATAAAGATAATAAAAACTTGGCCCGAGGACGCACTTTCTCAGCTGCAGGACTGTTTTTCCCGCACCAACTGGGAACTTTTTGTACACGACAACCTCCAGGACTACACGGACTCTGTACTTTCTTACATAAAAAACTGCATTGACAACGTCACTATAAATAAACGAATACGGGTTTTTCCTAACCAAAAACCCTGGATGACCAATGAGACACAGGCACTCATCAAATGCCGTAACACCGCCTTTAGATCAGGGGACAAGATAAAATATAGAGCTGCCAGAGCTGAGCTGAAAAGAGGCATTAAAAAGGCCAAGGCAGCATATACTAAGAAAATTGAGGAACACTTCACAGAAAATAACCCAAAGAAGATTTGGCAAGGAATACGCCATATTACCAACTACAATAACAATAATATGTCTGTTAACGCAGATGCCTCAGGATACTTAGGAAGAACAACTTGGGCACCAAGCTTCTGATAACCTTCTATAGAACCACTGTAGAAAGCATCCTGGCGTACTGCATCACAGTGTGGTACGCTGGAAGCATGGCGGCAGACAAAAAGGCCATGCAGAAAGTGATTAACACTGCCCAGAGGATTGTCGGCTGCTCTCTGCCCTCACTGGAAGACATTGCCAGCCCTCGTTACCTCAGCAGAGCCAGGAACATCATAGGGGACCTTTACCACCCTGGTCACAATCTGTTCCAGCTGCTGCCCTCTGGCAGACGCTATAGGTCCCACAAAGTATGGACAAATAGGCTTAAGGACAGTTTTTTCCCCACATCCATCAGAACTCTAAATTTGCGGTAACACAACACACATTCCCTTCTGAGGTAATATGAAAAGATGTTTGGGTGGTGATCTGCCTCCTACTAGCTGACTGGAGGTAAGTGAAAGACAATGAGAGGTAAGTGACCTGTATCCATAACAGCAGAATGCCAAATTACAAGTCCGTAACTATCACTTATTTAGGTCTTTTGCCGAGTAAACGCAGCTTATGGAGAAGCACCACCAATTTCGTCATACGCAGTTTCTGGGTGTGATGACAAGTAGGCTTTTTGTTGTTGATGATGACGACAGGGCCTATGTCCGATTATTATTATTATTGTTATTATTATTATTATTATTATTATATCTACGAGCACTGGGCGGACTTTGCATTTCCACAACCGCTTTTTTCCCCCACGTTGGTCTACATTTACATACCAGGTAAACAATACTATGGATCGGCAGAGTTTTGCAAAGAAAAGGCGACCGTTGACAATGGACATGAAACGCGAAATAATTGAAAAATATGAGTGTGTTACCGAGCTCGCTCGGCAATACGAGAGGAATCCGTCAACTATATCCACCATCCTTAAGCAGAAGGACGCAATTAAGGAGAAGAGGTCTTCCAAGGGACTAACTATAATCTCCCACCGGCGCAGTGACATTCACGACGAGATGGAGAACCTTCTTTTATTGTGGATAAAAGAAAAACAAAACTTCAGAACCCTTTAAAGCGAGTCATGGCTGGTTCGAAAAATTTAAAAAAAGATCTGGATTACACTCGGTAATCCGACACGGGGAAGCGGCGAGTTCCAATTCGAAAGCCGCGGTGGAATTCATCAAGACATTTGCCTTGATTATCACCCAGGAAAGTTACATCCCCCAGCAAGTTTTCAACTGCGATGAAACTGGTCTTTTTTGGAAAAAGATGCCCAGGCGGACATTCATCGTGGCAGAGAAGGCATTACCGCTAAGCCGCTACTGGTGTACAATGCGGAGAACCCGTGTGCCTTCAAGAGACACAACATCAAGAAAAAAACCTACAAGTGATGTGGCGCGCTAATTCTAAAGCTTGGATTACGCATCATTTTCGTTGTTTGTTCGTTTACGAGTGCGTTGTGGATAAAGTCCCACCGAAACTCCGCCCCACCCCCTTGCCTCCGTGTATGTCGCTGTCTCTACCCTCCGCAAAATGTGTCTAATTTTACTCCTATTAAACACATTTTATTACTATTAAACCACTTGTTATTTATTACTTTGTCAATATATGGAGAATTAGAAGAAATAAAACATTTTTTCCAATCCAATATCCTGTTTTTTTGTGTTTTTTCAGAGGGTTGGAACTAATTAATTTGTTTTCAATTCATTTCAATGGGAAACGTCCGCTCGAGTTACGAAAAGCTCGTCATTGGATCGCAATCTCGGAACGGATTACGATCGTATGTCGAGGTACCACTGTATTGTAATTTTCTAATCATAACCTATTGTTTGCCTCTAACTGTGCTAGACGAACCAGAGTTCTGTTGAAAATTAACTGTTTTGACATTAACCACACATTAAATGACAGTTTACAAAAGTGTAAATGAGGAAACGGACTGATCGAATGAGGGTTACAGCATGGTGTCTGTGCAGCTACGTGAAAAACCTCTCAGGGTTCCAGATCATTTGATAGAGAGAAAGACAAAATGTTTTTGGCATTTCATGGCAATCACGGTCAATCTTGGGTTTTGTACCTTTTTGGCACTAAAACATAATAATTCAATGCCAATCATCCCGGTGGAAATAGTGATTTGTGTGGCGTACATTCACCAAGGAGTTACCTGGAGTTTAAAACAGCACCTACCTTCTCCTTCCTCTGCCGGCATTCCTCCTCAGCTGTTACAAGCGTTTTGTAGTAGTTGCTTCGTTCGGCTGTAAAGTGGACCTTGGACAGGGCGTTCTCTACCAGCGCCACCGACAGGTTGACCCCTTCGATGTGCAACCAGCCGATGAAGTTGCCGGCTTTGTCCATGCTCTCCACTTCCACCTCCACCTGTATCCCAACAAGGAAGAAACATTATACAGTAATACCTCAACATATGAGTGCCCCGACATACGAGCGATTTGAGATACAAGTAAAATTTCGAGCAAATATTTACCTTGAGACATGAGACAAATTTTGATATACAGTAATACCTCGACATACAAGAAATTTGAGATCGGAGTAAAATTTTCAGCAAATATTTATCCTGAGATACGAGACAAATTTTGATATAAGAGCATACAGCGGATGTGAGAGGCTGCTCATAAGAACATCGTTGGCACTGTCTTTCTGGTCGCAACTCCCTCGTGTAATGTCTTTACGAGCACTGGGTGGAGCCTTGCATTTTTTCAGTGTTTTTTTCCCGTTAGTCAGTGCGAATGGCAGAGCTTGTTCGCTAATACGAGAGGAGTACTACTTCCCGGGCAAGTTGGCAAGTGGTCTTGCGTTATCCTATTGTGAGGACATTTGTGTGCATCATTTTGCGAATATTTTGAAGGGAAGACAAAAGCAAACAACCCTCGGTAGGTTGCATCTGAAAGTCAGGGGCAAATAGAGCCGACCCGGCAGAAGAAGGGTATAAAAATTTAAAACTAAATTAGAATTAAGTTTAGTATAAGTTTAGAATAAACTTATTTTTGAGTGTGTCTGCATCGTAATCCAAGTTTTTAAAAATTTGTTTATGTTATGTTACGAGCGCGTTGCCTCTCTGTCCCCCTCTCTCTCCCCTGTCCCCCTCCATCTAATTTTAGTACTATTAAATCAGTAGTTATTTGTTAATTGATGGTGAATTAGAACAAATAAAAATGTTTTTCCAATTCAATATCCTGTTTTTGGTGTTTATTCAGAGGGTTGGAACTAATTAATTTGTTTTTAGTTCATTTCTATGGGAAACGTTCATTTGAGATATGAGTAAATCGACATACGAGCTCCGTCCTGGAACGCATTAAGCTCGTATCTCGAGGTACCACTCTAGCGATCTTTAGGAGAGATCAGATTTCGGGCAACATTCCAGAAATGAAGTAAAGATGCTATCTTTGAGCAGTTGGCAGTGTCCATTACATGGATTCTCTAAGATAATATGGATTTTCCGGAAGTGCTTTGTCATCACCAAAATTAACCTTCAGTCTGGAACATCTGTCTTTATTAGTTGGTCACTGAACAACCCATCAGCAGCGTTAAATTAGCATGGCTTATGTGTTTCTTGCAACGTAACTCCTAGGAAATTAGCCACTTGCAACTCATAAGAAAAATTTTGCTTATTCAGACTAATTATCTATTCATTTGCTTTTGACCACTCATGGGAGAATTGGTGGAAAGAACACAAGTACACTCTTGTTTTATTTTTTTCAAAGTCAGCGAGAAAGCGAGAGGGCAGGTATGCTACAGAGATAGGAGGCCCAGTCTCGTGATTAGAAGCACCGCCGCATAATGCCATAGCCATGGGGGAAATTTCCCCGGAATTAAAATTGTAAACTGCTCGGACTCATCATGTTGCCAAAGAACAAAAAAGCTTTTATTTAACACAAGGATAATCTGAGACCCGTGGTCAATTCATAGTGGGATTGCCGTCCGATCCAGGTTAGATATAAATTTAAAAAGAAAGCATACTCAATCCTTATCTATCTGTAAATATTTCTGGGCTTCGCAGTGCCAACTCGTTAGCACTTTGCGCCCAGTTGCAGTTACATAACTAGGCCATTAGGACGGAACACGTCCACAGAGCATCGTCACAAGATGGAAAGGGAAAATGTGAGGAAAACGACTAGTAGCCCTATTTTATGACAAACTGTGCAGCCTAGCGTGAGTGGCACCAAGCAGCAAAGGAATGAGTCATTAAATCAATGGGTGCATTTTACCCCCCAAATTTTGTACTTTTTTTTTCTTCATCTTGCCTTATAATAGCTTCAAAAATAAAGCAATGGCAAGGAAGGCACGAGGCGGCCTAGAAACTCATTTGAATGGAGCCGAGATGGCTCTCAGTAGAGGCTCTCCGTCGAGCCAAGATCGTGTCAGAACGCAAATGGTCTCCCATAATCTCATAAATGCTGCCGAATGTGTCGACACAGCGGATGGAAATGAGGTGATGAGGTTGTATGGGGGGACACAAAAAGTTGTGTGCGTGTGTGTTTAGGCATGCAAAATTGCAGTCATTCCCGAGCACAAGCGGAGACAGAAGGTCATTGTTTAAAACACAACGGCTGATTGAATTCACTTAACTCTTTGGAAGTGAATACAAATAAAGAAGTGATTGAATAAATAAATACAAAGCTGCTTTGCAGGACCCCTCTCGCCAGAGCCAAAAGTTGCACTAAAACAAATTGAAATCATGTAGCGGGATTGCATTTCAAAAATTTTAGTGCTGCCTGGCCATGCAAATCAGCTTTTCCAAATGAGGTACGAATATTTTTAGGTCAAATAAAACTATTTTCTAATGAAATGAACTACATCCACTCAATGCTGAGAATACTCATTATCCGGTTGCAAATCATGTCCACTGGCCTGTGCAAAATCTTTTTATCGCTAATCGGACATGCGGTGCGAGCTCCTGTTAAAGAAGACATATTAAACCCAGCAGTAACAGATGCCATCGCAGTCTTGATCATATTTCCACTCAAATCAATATCTTGTAAAAGTGTCGCTCGCTGGGAAGAGGTAATTAATCAAGGTTTAAGCAAAGACAAAATCAAACTGTCCGAGAGGACGGATAAGTGCGAGGAGTAAAATAAATTCACAAATAAAATAGAATGAATGTAAAAAATAAATAAACAAAATAAAAAACATAAAAATAAAGCATGTTTATTGGTGGATGTAAGAACATGCAAACTTTCGAGTTGTTTACTTGTCAAATTCCACATGTGGCAATTTCACAACTTTAAAAACATGCCAAGATGACTGCTTCAAATCAATTTGCTATTCAAATTCAGACAACTAATTTTTTTTACAAAAAAAGTGAAATCACATTTTGTGTTGAATATAATTTCTCAAACTTAATCAGGATAAGGATAGACAGTTCAACCAGAGGGCTATGAATACAAATTAGCAGTCAGCTATTAATGAATAAAACACACCGGCATTGAAGGTTTAAAGGGATTGAATGAAAATGGATGTGAAGTCGTTGATAATGGAGCTTGTAATTAAAGAGAGAAAAAATGTTGTGGGTGTAAAAATGAAGTCTGTTTAGAATCTGCTTTGTTGTGTGTGGTAAATCCAATAGGATTGTAACAGAAATGGTTGCACTAAGTTCATTTGAAATGTCTTGGCTTACAATAAGGTATAATGTGACACAGCACTGTCCACAGGCACTCATCAAATGCCGTAACTCCGCCTTTAGATCAGGGGACAAGATAAAATATAGCGCTGCCAGAGCTGAGCTGAAAAGAGGCATTAAAAAGGCCAAGGCAGCATATACCAAAAAAATTGAGGAGCACTTCACAGAAAATAACCCAAAGAAGATGTGGCAAGGAATACGACATATTACCAACTACAATAACAATAATATGTCTGTTAATGCAGATGCCTCACTAGCGGAGAAATTGAACCGTTTCTTTGCCCGCTTTGAGACTGACAAATCAGACCCAGTCTCTACACCCCCACCACCACCCGGCAGCAATACACTGACGTTCCGGGAACAGGAAGTGAGACTGGTAATGCGGTCCGTGAACACCAGGAAGGCTGCTGGCCCAGACGGAGTACCTGGGAAGGTGCTCAAAGCCTGTGCTGACCAGCTGGCTGGAGTCTTCACAAATATTTTCAATTGTTCCCTGCAACTATCCATCATTCCATCTTGTCTGAAATCTGCCACCATCATCCCTGTCCCCAAAAAGCCAACCATTGGCAGCATGAATGATTATAGGCCTGTTGCCCTCACGCCTGTGATCATGAAGTGCTTTGAAAAGTTGGTAGCCCGCCATATCAGGAATACAATCTCTCCCTCAATTGACCCTCACCAGTTTGCTTATAGAGCAAACAGGTCCACTGATGATGCTATTGCCATTGCTCTTCATACAGCACTGAGCCACCTGGAACACCCTGGGAACTACGTGAGGATGCTCTTCATTGACTATAGCTCAGCCTTCAATACCATAAAACCGGACATTCTGACTGACAAACTCTCCCACCTTGGACTATCCTCTTCAATCTGCTGCTGGATAAAGGACTTCTTGGCCAACCGACCACAGACTGTTAGACTTGGTCCCCACCTCTCTTCCTCCATCACACTAAGCACTGGCTCCCCTCAAGGCTGTGTACTGAGTCCTCTTCTGTACTCCCTGTACACCTACGACTGTACACCCACCCACCAGTCTAACGCCATCATCAAATTCGCTGACGACACCACTGTGGTCGGACTCATCTCAGGAGGGGATGAGTCGGCTTACAGAGATGAGGTCAACAATTTGTCTTCGTGGTGCTCGGTGAACAATCTCACACTGAACACCACGAAAACTAAAGAAATAATCCTGGACTTTCGCAAACACGGCACAGATCTGGCCCCACTCCTCATAAATGGAGTATGTGTAGACAGGGTCCAGTCCTTTAAATTCCTGGGGGTCCACGTCACTCACAAGCTCTCATGGTCTACAAACACCACGGCAGTGGTGAAGAAGGCTCAGACACGACTCCATTTCCTCAGGGTACTTAGGAAGAACAACTTGGGCACCAATCTTCTGAGAACCTTCTATAGAACCACTGTAGAGAGCATCCTGGCGTACGGCATCACAGTGTGGTACGCTGGAAGCACGGCGGCAGACAAAAAGGCCATGCAGAAAGTGATTAACACTGCCCAGCGGATTGTCGGCTGCTCTCTGCCCTCACTTGAAGACATCGCCAGCCCTCGTTACCTCAGCAGAGCCAAGAACATCATAGGGGACCCTTACCACCCTGGTCACAATCTGTTCCAGCTGCTTCCCTCTGGCAGACGCTACAGGTCCCACAAAGCACGGACAAATAGGCTTAAGGACAGTTTTTTCCCCACATCCATCAGAAATCTAAACTCGCGCTAACATAACACACATTCCCCTCTGCGGTATATGAACAGATGTTTGGTTGGTGATCTGCCTCCTACTAGCTGACTGAGGAAAGGTAAGTGGAAGACAGTGAGAGGTAAGCGAGAGGTAAGCGACCTGTATCCTCAACAGCGGAATGACAAATTACAAGTCCGTAACTTACACTTATTTAGGTCTTTTGCCGATTAAACGTAGCTTATGGAGAAGCACCATCAATTTCGTCACACGCAGTTTCTGCGTGTGATGACAAGTAGGCTTTGTGTTGTGATAATGACGACAGGGCCTATGTCCGATTGTTATATTATTATTATGGCATTTGTCGTGGAGGACAGACATCTACTGACCAATGAAATCATTGAACATTGATTTTTCCTAACACCAATATGCTGAGGTTTACCATCCAAACCTTATGCTGAAATAGTACCACAAAAGTGACCTAAAATATGGCAAATACATTGAAAAACCATTTGCAATACTGGATCAATAAGGGGGGATTTTTGAGAGGAAGTTTCATCACCATTACTGCAATTAAACGGCAATAAAAACAATGGACACATAATTACAGGAAGGTTTAAAAAGTAAAAGGCTTTTGTCAGCAAACTAAATCACTCCAAATCTGTTCAAAAATTACTTTATAGATCCTGGATAAAATGAAATGAATGAATTGAAGCACCTGCATTGGGCCTGGTTGTTAAAATCAATAACAGGCTGTTCTCAGATTTTTTTCTTGGAAGGGTGACAACATAGCATAGGGGTCATTAAAAATTGAGCTTCATTTATAATAATATTAATATTAAATAATTCCTTTTAAGTGGGTGGATTCGGGTTGATGAAACAAATAAGAGCTGTGGATGCATTAAACTTATCTCCTATGAAAGAGACGATGAAATTGACATGGTTTGGGATATTTTTAGGCATTAATCACCTGCTTTCCCAATCAGATTTTAAAATACATGATTAAAAATGATAAATTACATGCTTTCCCATAGATTAAACATGGAATTCCAAGTAAATTCCCAAGTAGAAGATTCCAAGATCAAATTTCATTTTGGAATTATCACTAATACAAGGGTAGGTAACCTATGGCTCAGGAGCCAGATGTGGCTTTTTTGATGGGTGCATATGGCTCTACACCAATCTGTGATGTAAATTACGGAAATCTCTGGTGAGAGAGCTGAGTCCCGAATATACCAAAGGAAGCGTCACAGCGGCACTGTGGCGTTGACACTACCTCTAGCGCCACTTAATCATTTCTTATTCATGCATACTCACATTGATTAGCAACAGCGTAACGATGTTGTCAAAAGAATTCAGAGACTTTTTGTACTTTAAAAGCGGTGAAATTACAAAAAAAACGCACACATTTTCATGTTTTCTTTTAAATTCTGAGTTTGACTCTCAATGAATAACATTTGAAAATATGAATTGTTTAAGTCTTTCTCTGTCAAAAAGGTTCCCGACCCCCGTTCTAATATGTAGCATGTATTGTAGTGAAAAAAGAAGTGCTATTTATGATTGTATTCTAGTCACTCTCAATGCGGTGCAAAATTGCAGAAGCTAATTGGCAAGTTTCTATCTATTAGTCCATAAAAGATTCATACCATAAGCTTTGTGAGGACAGTGGCAGAGCAGGGACCAGAATTGACTTTTAGGACAAAAAAGGTCTACCGTACCCTGCTTCAAGAAACTTCCCGTGATAAGTATTCATATCAACTACAAGAACTCAGGTCTCTGTACTCATGCTCCACTTGCCGCCGCTCAGTGAATCAAATTAAGATTTCATAATGGAATTTTAAATATTCATGTGTCTGCGGCCACCGTGACAAAAGAGTGCCTGAGATAGCCTGATCCTATGTGTTGGCGATGTGGGCATATTAAACCAAGCTCGTCGGGATTACATCCAAACAGTCTACAGTCTAGGAAAATGTCTGTGTCTCAGTGACCACATTAGATAAAAAAAGGCAAGGCCGAAATTATTCGTCTCCGCCTTTTTTTCCTCTATCCCCTTTCACCAGTTGATGCGGCAAATGGCATCGGCAGCCCCTGTCACTCAGAGAGCCATTTCTGTCCTCCTGGACTGTCTGCACTGACAGATTGAGACAATGAAGCAGGCAGTCGTGTGAGAGAGCAGAGACAGAATCATTTTTCAACACGCCTTTTTGTCAATGTATGTTTTCTTGTCAAAAGCAGAAAGAGCTTTGTGCGGGCTGTGCACTCAAGTTCTGAAAAAAGGGGGGTGGGAGGTGTCAGAGTTGAGCAAGTGAAGACGCTCTACATGATGCTCTACGTACCATAAATCGGAGTGAGTCAAGGGAGATGTTCACTGCAAAAGGTCTGTGCAGTTGTCATTCCTTTGAATGAAGCAATTGCATCTTTAAATTTTTGTTTAGCAACACCTACGCTGATCCAAGTGGCTTACCATTTTACGGCATCCGCAAGCTGCACTTTGAAGGCGGATACAATTATGACAACGAGTGGGTGAACGTGCACCATCCAATAGATAAACCTGCTAAAGCAACAACAGATGGTAGGCCCAAGAAGAAAATTATCCGATTGCAGTACAGCGTGTGGGGGCAGAAGTTCTTGTGTCATTCCTACTAAACAGCTGCTGAGTAAATAGTGTTAGCTTGTTGCTAGACAACAAAAAACAATTCGGTGGCGAATAGGAGTCCACCTCTACTTGCCTTTTCTCGACTGTGGCCGGCCACAGGACTTTTTATGAATCAGTGTGGCATCAGATGTGAGGGCGCAAATTAAATTGGATGTAAGCCTAAAAGAGTGCTGTAAAAATGGAGTGACCCAAAAGGCTTGAAACCGATGCTTTATGACCAGCCTGATACTGAAGCGGGGAGTGGGGGAGGTTGGTTCAAACCATTATAATAAGATCAAGTGAGTTAACATTTTGGGGAAGAAGCATTTCAAAAGGTGTTCTATCTGTCCTAATTTGCCCTCATCATCATGCCCGCCATAATCCAGATGCCGCTAATCAGTACTAACTTGGAGAGGACATGAAGGATTAGTGCTGGCAGAGGGCACCGGGACAGAAGACAAAGAAGGACAACAGAAAGGCAGAAAATAGAGCAAAGAACTTTGCCACTTCTTATATCCACAAATGTAAATGCAATTTAATTCACAGTATCACATGATATCTGGCATCAGGGTTCGAACGGTAATGTGTTGTTAATTTTGTGAATAGCAGCTAACAAGTTTTTCCAAATGCATTTTAATTCTGTCATTCTGAGCACTGAATCAAAATATGGGAGGATAAGAGTGAGCTAAACAAAGTATTGAAGATTGCAGAGCACCTGCAACCAGTAAACGTAATTAAATGATCTGTATCCGAGTGTATCGCTGATTACACTCGATTCACTTGAAAGACAAACTTTCAGCGCCGCCCCCAAAACGATACGACTATTGTACCTATTGTACAAAGGATACGACTGCCTTCCCAAGAGGCAGCAGATTCAATTACCCCCACAGTAGCCACAGGCAAAAGCAGACACCCCAGTAACATGCCATGCAGTTAAAGCTTACAACAATTCTTTTATCTTTTCTTTATTTTGAAATAATCATCCGCATTGTATTGCGTCTTTTGGTCGTGACGTCATCATATCATCGTCGTCAACTTGCAGTTTTGTGCATGTTGTGTTTTTGTGCGCATATAAGCCGTACCCTCATTTCAGTCATCATTTTTTTCGTCCGACGAAAGCGGCCTATATGAGATTAAATACGGTAGTTCATTTCTATGGGAAACGTTGATTTGAGATACAGTGGTACCTCGTCATACAATATTTTCGTCTTACGACGGAAATTTCGATCGAATAATTCGCCCGTCATGCGATCAAAATTTTGTGATGTGACCAAGCCAGGTGGCCATGGCACTGTCTTTTTTGCACATCTTTCGTGTATCTACGAGCACCGAATGAGTTATTTAGACCAGAAAACGCACAACGCGCATGCGCGGGCAAAAAGATGGCTTTCTGGGTAATGAAGTATACTCGTGCACACAATGCCGACAGGCAATGGCACTCTTTCTCAGAATAAAACTTTACCCACAATCAATACGTGGGTAAGCTCAGCTGTTGCATTTCCTGTTATTATTATTATTATCTAATACGAGGAGTATTATATTACTTCTCGTTCTCTGCTCCTAAGAACATCAGCGGCACTGGCTTGCAATTCCCTCTTTGTAATATTTCTGGTCGAAACTCTCTCTCATAGGCGCCGTTCAAAGCGGCTGCGACCAGAGCCATTTCAACGAGGGAGTTGCGAGCCGGTCTTTATGAGCAGCGGAGCGATTGCTAAAATGTACTACAAGACTATTTCTCGTTGGCAAGTGGTCGTGGGTTATCCTATTGTGACGAAATTTGTGTGAATCATTTTCGGAATATTTTGAAGGGAATACGTAGTACAACAGCAAACAGCCCATCGATAGCGAACGTGAGGGTGGAGGCGTGGCAAACCGCCAACCCGGAAAACGAAGGTAACAAAAGATTACAACAAAATTAGAATTCAGTTTTGTGTAAAGTTACATTAAACTTATGTTTGAGTGTGTCTGTATATATTAATCCACGTTAATTTAAATTTGTTTGTTCGTTTACGAGTGCTGTGGATAAAGTCCCCCGAACACCCCCCGCCACCCGCCTCCATTTATGCCGCTGTCTCTCCCCTCTGCAAAATGCGTCTAATTTTACTTCTATTAAACACATTTTATTACTATTAAACCACTCGTTATTTATTACTTAGTCAATATATGGTGAATTAAAAGAAATAAAACATTTTTTCCAATCCAATATCCTGTTTTTGGTCGATAGCGAACGTGAGGGTGGAGGCGTGGCAAACCGCCAACCCGGAAAACGAAGGTAACAAAAGATTACAACAAAATTAGAATTCAGTTTTGTGTAAAGTTACATTAAACGTATGTTTGAGTGTCTGTAATCCAAGTTAATTTAAATTTGTTTGTTCAGTTTACGAGTGCGTTGTCGTGGGAAAAAAACGAACCCCACCCCCCCACGCCCCCAAATGTCTCTGTCTCCCGTCGGCGAAATCTGCCCAATTTTAGTTAGATTAAACACATTTTATTACAATTAAACCACTAGTTATGTGTTACTTTGTTAATAGATGGCGAATTATAAGAAATAAAAAAAAATCCAATCCAATATCCTGTTATTGCTGTTTTTTTCAGTGGGTTGGAACAAATTAATTTGTTTTCCATTCATTTCAATGGGAAAAGTCCGCTCGAGTTACGAGAATCTCGTCATACGATCTCAGTCTCGGAACGGATTACGATCGTATGTAGAGGTACCACTGTACAAGTAAATCGACATACGAGCTTGGACCCGGAACACATTAAGCTTGTATCTCAAGGTATTACTGTATAAGAATCCAGCAAATGGTGCAAGTGGATTGTATCCCACCTCAGATAACCGCATTATTCCAGTAAAATACGGCAGCTCCAAACCAGCCTTGTTGCTCGAGTCCATTAACTCGGAGAAAAGTGGGTATCCGTGAAAATGCTCGATGTAAGGTACGTGGCACTTTTACGCTCAATGGTTTCGTTTGATGTGTTGTTGAATTTGAATAGATTTCAAACAGAGCAAACACAGCCTTTTCTCTGAGATCAATGTAACAAGAAGCCATTGCGTAAGATATTTGCTAGGTCATTTTAAGTCATCTACACAAAACTAGTACAGTGGTACCTCGAGATACGAGCTTAATCGGAAGTTTCCCATTGAAATGAATGGGAAACAAATTAATTCGTTTCAACTCTCTGAAAAAAACACCAAAAACAGGATATTGGATTGAAAAAAATGTTTTATTTCTTATAATTCGCCATATATTGACAAAATAATAAATAACGAGTGGTTTGATAGTAATAATGTGTTTAATAGGAGTAAAATTAGACGCATTTCACGGAGGGTAGACAGCGGCATACACGGAGGGGGGGGGGGGGGGTGTTCGGGGGGGCTTTATCCACGGTAACAATGCACTCGTGAACGAACAAACAAATTTAAATTAACTGGGATAACTATATACAGACACTCAACGTTTAATGTAACTTCAAACAAAACTAAATTCTAAATGTGTTGTAATCTTTTTTACCTTACGTAGTTCTACGGGTTGACACCACCTGGCCGCTCCGCCAAAGTCTTCAAAACGAACGCATCAAGAGTTGTTTGTTTTTGTCTACCCTTCAAAATATTTCGATAATGTCGCATACAAATGTCATCACAATAGGATAACGCACAACCACTTGCCAACGAGAAATAGTCTTTAAAGAACGATTGCGGGAGCATCTTTCCTTAGAAAGAATAACAGGAAATACAATAGTTGAGCTTACCCACGTATTGATTGTGGGTAATGAAGTTTTATTCTGAGAGTATACTTCATTACCCAGAAAGCCCTCTTTTTGCCCGGGCGTTGTGCGTTTCCTGGTCGTATGAGAAACTCGTCTGAATTAATCGTTCCGTGCTCGTAGATATTGTTATACACGAAAGATATGCCAAAAAAAATGCCATGGCCACCTGGCTTGGTCGCATCACGAAATTTTGACCGCATCACGGGCGAATTATTCGATTGAAATTTCCCCCGTAAGACAAGCATTTTGTATGACGAGCGGTCGTATGACGAGGTACCACTGTATATAGAATGGCATTTTGGGAAATCTGTTCAGCTGCTATATTTTCAAACACTTTCAGACAGTGCTTGACACTATTTTTAAGGGGCCACTCCTGCCATCATTAGCAAATGTAATATTGAGGGAACAAAAGCATGAAAAATTCAGCCACTCATGCATTGTACAGCAATTACTAGTGTTTTTTCCCAAATAAACCACACACCTTGTAACTGTAACTTTCTTTTAGTTTGTACTACAATAAACGACAGCCCTGACTCAATCGGTGTGGACTCACCCACGCAAAGATGTCGCACACCGCACAGGTACTCAGGAGAAGTCAATCGACATCAGGACACGCAGCTCCCCTTAGCGATGGCGTGGTAGGCTCGAATCTGATTGAACGCGTCACTGTATTATTGACTTTAATTTAGAAAGTGCTGCCTGCTGCTACCCACCTACTTCCGAGACCTACCCCACCCCTTCCTTATCTCACCATAGCTTGAATCTAGTAGGACCCCTGACACAGTCCTTCCCTCGGAGGGTATACACCTGATTGCACTGCTTCAAAAAACACTCAAGCAGTGACGCTTTTGAACCAAAAGTTTGCGTGTGGCGCATTCTCCCTTCTACAGTGGGGCAAATAAGTATTTAGCCAACCAACAATTGTGAAAGTTCTCCTACTTGAAAAGATAAGAGGCCTGTAATTGTCAACATGTAAACCTCCTCAACCATGAGACAGAATGTGGAAAAAAAAGAAAATCATATTGTTTGATTTTTAAATAATTTATTTCCAAATTAGAGTGGAAAATAAGTATTTGGTCACCTACAAAGAAGATTTCTGGCTGTCAAAGAGGTCCCACTTCTTCTAACGAGGTCTCCACTCATTACCTGTATTAATAGCATCTGTTTTAACTCATTATCGGTATAAAAAGACACCTTGGAGGAGAAAGAATACTGAATTGCATCCGAAGAACACCATACCCACTGTGAAGCATGGGGGTGGAAAAATCGTGCTTTGGAGCTGTTTTTCTGCAAAGGGATCAGGACGACTGATCTGTGCAAGGGAAATAATGAATGGGGCCACGTATCGAGAGATTTTGAGTGAAATTCTCCTTCCATCAGCAAGGATATTGAATAGGAGACATGGCTGGGTCCTTCAGCATGACAATGATTACAAACACACAGCCAGGGCAACAAAGGAGTGGCTTCGTAAGAAGCATTTCAAGGTCCTGGCCTAGCCAGTCTCCAGATCTCAACCCCATAGAAAATCTGTGGAGGGATTTGAAAGTCCGTGTTGCCCAACGACAGCCCCAAAACATCACTGCTCTAGAGGAGATCTGCATGGAGGAATGGGCCAAAATACCAGTGTGTGAAAAGCTTCTGAAGCGTTACAGAAAACGTTTGGCCTCCGTTATTGCCAACAAAGGGTACAGAACGAGGTATTGAGATGAACTTTTGGTATTGACCAAATACTTATTGTCCACCATGATTTGCAAATAAGTTCTTTAAAAATCAAACTGAGTTTCAGTTTTTTTTCCCCACATTCGGTCTCTCTTGGTTGAGGTTTGGTTGAAGATGGGTATCTTGACAATTACAGGCCTCTCTAATCTTTTCAAGTAGGATAACTTGCACAATTGGTGGTTGACTAAATACTTATTTGCCCCACTGTATTTATTGGCCGTTTCTTGTAGATGTCGGCCCGACAGCAACATTTCCTATACCATGAAGTTTAATGAAGGTATTTAATAGGTGGAGACGGTTTTGGCCTTGTAGAAGCAGATGATTTAGGAGTTTGCCCTTGAGTCAAAATGGACACCCAGGAGTGAAAACCAAAAGAAATCACCACATATGATCTTCACAAGAATGGGAAAGGCAGACTGACAACAGCAAAAAAGTTTGACCTCGGTTGTCCCCAAATGAGGCATAAAAATGGCCCCTGCAAAGAGTCCATTGGCTGGGAAGGAATAAATGCAGCATATTTCATGCACACACGTTAAACAGAGAATTCTTACACATAAGTCAGGAGTCACATGATGAAATGAAGGTGGGCCACATGTACCTTCCCTTAATTGGGTTGGTAAAACATGAGAATGCATTAAAGGAATTCTTGCCTTGAACCAAAAGCAAGCAAAATAATTATCTTAAGTCTTATTGAATCTGGATGAAATTACCGGGGAAGTACAAATGGGACAACAACAAATAATTGCTGAACATGCAATATTTTTAGTCATCGTATATTTCTTGGTTGTAATAGTTGGGGTAATGTTGCATGCATGAAATGCGCATCAGAAGTCAGCTTTATATCTCATGCCACGTTATTGTACAGGCTAGGTCAAACTAATAGCGTGCGAGATGAAGTGTGATCGAGATTTTAGGCTAATCGGTTTGGCCGCAAGAACGCCGAAAAGGTGACTACTTTTGATAAGCTTTGAAAGAATGCTTGGAGGTCAGCGGAATAACAGTAAGGTTTGATTTAAAATGCATCACATTTGAGTTTTTGGAGATGTCTTAGCGGTATCATGTCTCCTTTTAAGAGTTTTAAACGGTTGATCAGATTTCCTGCAGATATTCCATTAGAAAACTACTTAAAAAGCCAGGACTCGTCTATTAAGGTTTGCGCTCTGAATCACCACCGTTTATGCCTTTCACTACATTCAATAAAACTTTTTAAAATTGGCTCAGATAGCGTCAAAGCGAATTACTTGTTTTTTTTTCTTTGAGGCCCGAAATTCTGAAGAAAGGACTCTGTCAGGATGTAGAAAATGAAGATAGTGTTTGTATTTGTTCAAAAAAGGCATTTTATCCACCAAGTCCAAAAGATTTAGATGCTGTGTGGCCATGACTTACCATATTTATATACGGCTTACATTATATAAGCCACAGGCCTGTATAAGCCGCACCCTTAAAATTATTGAATTTTACAATTTCTCGCGTAAAAGCCCGATTCACAATTTTCACCTTCATATTCACGTGGTATCATACGCAGGTATCAAGGTTTATATTTTAATGATCGAACGCAAGACCTTCGATCAGCTTTAACTATTGGGATGTGCTGACATGGTAAACGCTACAGTCACAGCACGTTTAACTACGGTAAGATGGCAGCGCCCTGAGGGAGCAATAGCAGGCAAAAGTTAGTGTTCTCGCATCTGGCCAGTCAGAACACGTTTAACTATAGTAAGATGGCGACGCCCTGAGCGCCTAGTCAGTGGCACAAGTGAGTTTTTTCACGTTTTATGCAAGATATGGTTTATTTTTTCCTTGAATTATATTCATAGACGTCAAAATACATTTTGTTTAGCGTTTTATCTGTTTATCTTTTCTCTATTTTGAAATAAATGACCGTATCGGCCACATGACGTCAGAGCGTCAAGGCGTCGTCAACTTGCAGTTTCGTGCATGTCGCGTTTTTACGCGCATATAAGCCATGCCCTCGATTCGTCATCATTTTTTCTGAAAAAAGCGGTTTATATGCGAGTAAAGACGGTACTTTTTCACCTACAGTTTGCCCAGCAATTGTCAGTTCGCAAAGCGACCTGGTGACAACTGCACATACAAACATGCACAATGAATTGTAATGCAGCCACTACATGAACACAAAGGCTGCTCCATTTTTTAATATGGTAAAAATGCGACACTTGTCACATTTTACCCTGGCCGAGTGGGTTAAGGAATACTAACGAAGGAGCGTCTTTTCTTCTGCTAATCCAGGCTCTGGCAGCTGCTAGGAACACAGCTCGACATAATGAAGCCCATTAGTCTGAAGACAATGGCGGCTCACTAAAGCTCAAACATTAAATAATGTGGGATGAGAGGGGAAGGGAACACACCTGTTTCCCTTGAACTGTCATGACCTGACACTGCCCTCATTTGAGAAAGCAAATATGCTGAACATGAGAATTTAGGACTGAAAAGTGATGACAAAAATTACATTAGTGTGGAGCGCATAAGGACAAATTGAGTTGGTTTGTCATGCAGATAATCCACTCTGGCCAGACAGATTAGATTAGAATTTTATTTCATCCCATATTCGGGAAATTTCCTTGGTTGCAGTAGCAAGACAGACACAGACATTGTAGACCTAGGTAAAAAACTGGAGCCACACACAGGAAGTCCCCAAGGTGGGGGGACCTTCTGCAGACTGAGACTGAGGTCAAATATGCAGAATCACTCTTTCAAGTTGATCCGCACAGTCCCTCAGTAGTCTGGAGGTGATCATCTTCCTTGCCTAGATCCTCCTAAATTGTCCTATCACCTGATCAGCAGCAGCGGAGAGGACGGTGGGGGGCTTCAAAGCACACAAGCATACAACTCTCCCAATGCAGCCCGGCAAGCACCGACAGTTCCCCCATCTGACCGGGGAGAGATCTCACGCTCCCACAAAAAAGATGGAATGCTCGATCTGGAGCGTCAGTTCTTCTCCCAGCACTATCGTCCACTGCTCACAGCTGATCCTGCGTGGCTGAATGGCTCCAAAGACATCTAGCTAGGACTAGCACAAAGAAACTAAGCCACGCGACGGGTGGGGTCGAGTCGCAAAGGCCGTAAAACAACAAAGCAAAAAGCACTAAGTACAAAGCAAAGTATATGGGAAAGCATTAAGAAATATTAAAATGCAATTTAAAAAGTTACAAACGCAGCAAAAACACAAAACGAGCAAGAGCGGACGCAGCTACCGCTACCGGCTGCCACTTGAGCGACGCTATCTTGGTTGCATTAGCAAGAATGGATACAGATACAATGCCTTTATTGCCAAATATTAATCTCTAGAAAAAGCATGTTGTGATTAAACTTGTGTTCTGCTTATGAAATGATATCACAGGAACACTGTTTAAACTGCAACTGGTATGTGTGTCTGTAATCTCTCGCATATTAATTCCTAGAAATGAAGATGAAAATCGGGATGATCTCTAATCAGGTCGTTTGGCCTGAAGGTCAGCGTAACTGTGTTGTGTGTGTGTACGTTTCAGTGCAGTGGCCTGGAAATAGCGGTTTAAGATAAAATTGCACCGGAGCAAGCAGTGTAATCAAGTACTGTTACAGGCCATTTACAGGTTACACAAATTAATGCAACAGTGCCACAATCGGGGCTGAATATTACACACATTGACTTAGAAGAAAATTATGATTCCACAAATTCCTGCTTTGTCCTTTTCCAATTTTACACCAAACCCATACATCAACCTTTTCTGTAATGGGTTTTATCGTAATATTGTATTTCCAAGTGGTAAAAATCACTTTGGATGAGACCCCATTACACAATAATTGTAGTAGCTGTAGTCAATAGTTTGTCCTACATTCTTTGTACTCTAATTGCAGGTCAATCATATAGTGGAGCACAATATGGCGATATTTACGGACTCTAGCCATGATTCCTTGATCCTGGAAAAAGAAAACCATACTAACGTTCAGATGTACATTCCGCTAATCTGATCGTCATTGGTATGCTGCACTGCAGGCGTTTTAATCCAAATGGAAATAGTGACGCGCACACATATGCCAACAGATACAGGCTGCTGACCTACATGTGACTGGCCGAAGCCCAGATTCACCAGAACTTGCCCCAGGGGTTGTTTGGTACAGTTTGTATACGCCCCTTGAAAAACCAAGGCCGGCAAAGCCTCGCCAAAGTAGGACGCGTGTTACCCCCAAACCAAATCTGGTGCCTAGGGAGTATCCAGAGAGCCTCGGGGGAAGCGGAGGGCATCAGGACTGACATGTTGGAGTGAAGGTCCCACAAATCTGACAGCTCATCGGGTCGTCACTAGTCTCCGGTCCTGAAGGTAAAGCCTGACAAGACTCATCAATGAGTGTGTTTTTACTGTGAACATATGGGGCCCCACTGTGTGACCCCGCTGTCTGGCTGCTGTCCACCAAGCGTACTATATACTGGCACAATCTAAAGCATCGCAACACCGCTCCAAATCTAGCATCTTAGCCAAGTATGCAAATTTGCCATAAAACCACGCTCTTGTATTTCAGGTGAAATCCATTCACTCAGGATAAGTGATTTTTCTTGGTGCCCTACATTTTTCCTACTGGGCTTTGGACTCACACTGTCACCCTCAACGATTGATCACATTAAAGGTTTGACAGGGCATAAAGCAGGTTTCATTCAGCAATATACTGCAGGGCAGGTAGATAATAGGGGAGAGTGAAAGTAGACTGAATACGAACCAAGTGTGAGGTATTTTGCAGGTCATTAAAGCCTTGGACTAGATGGATTCATTTCAGGTCACCCGCTCACCCAACCAACTGTCTACAAAATAACCTTATCAACAATCACACAGACACAACTGCAACTTACTAGCATTGCATGCTATTTTAAATGTGATGATCAACGAGGAAGTCACAGTTAAACAGTATCACACTGGTTGCCCTGTGAGGGAATCCCTGTTGGGAAATAAAATCCCCAATGTATATGTACTTATGTGGCCGCCATGTGCTCCATTGAAGCCCATTGCTATTCAATTGCTGTGAAGTAAAGGAGAAGTCTGTGGGTGTATAAAACACGGGCTCGGCTGTGTGCTCGTTGTGCCGGTGGGAATAGTGCACTGCGCTACAGGCGCTCTGACCTTTTCTGCCTACCGTGCTAACTCTCCCTCTCTTACAAGCTTATCCGTTACCTCACGTACACACAAACACACACATACACACACGTAGCAGTACGGTCACAGCTAGCTTTAGTAGCCATCAATTAGACGTGAAGCTTACCCGTTTAATGGGCAAGGGGGTTGTACAAATCATAGGTGGAATATGGAAGATGGAACTTTAGGGCAAATTTGTTTTAGCCTCCAAAGACACAGGCGGCGGAGGGTAAAGCGTGTTTCATCTTTCGACTATTGCCTTGATGATAATGACCTTTTATGGGATGCAAGATTTTGCTCATGTCGGGGGGTTAAATTTCTACACGGTTAGGAGGCTCTATCAACTGGCAAAAACTGACTGCATTTCAAGAAATTGTGTCTTCAATTGAACCGAAACAAAAAGGGCCTTTCCTAATGGGCAAATGATTATGGTCACTATTATGAAGTATGAAAAATTAAAACACCAATTCACACCCAGAATTGGACACATGACCAACTCGAATGAGAAAGCCATTGTCGGTCACCCAAGGCCAGTTTTTTTTCCATCTTGGGCTTGTCCTGTCTGCTCAAAGGCATAAGGGAATAAAAAGAAAAAAATATATTCCGAATGTTATGATTCATGATTAAGACTTGAACGTGCAATGTTTGGGATTCTCATCGACCCTGAATGCTTAAAGTACTATGTGGATAAAAATGTCGTTGCTATTAAAATCACAATTGACACAGTGAGAGTTCAAGGGTGAGCATTGATGAGGCGGAGGGTGAAGTGAGCCTGGGTGAAGAGAGTGAAGAGTGACAAGGGGTTTGGTGGCGTAGTTATCTGCATCCTGACCCTGCACGACAGGATCAGGATGCATAAGCACTATTTATTTACCTTCACCTTTTACTTTCAATTCATAAAAATGCAGTGTGAGAGAACTGCCTTGACGGGTATTGTTGGTGGAATACCTTCAATTACCTATAAATATATTTTTGGTTTCTTTTCAAATCCTTAAACCAAGAGCCAAACTCACATAAAATAAAGAAAAGATAAGCAGGACACCGGAGCAAACTGGTTTTTCCACAGGTGCATCTCTAAAAAAGGTCTGAGTGCTTTGAGCTCAACCAACTACATCAGGATACTGCAGCGCAAGCGGAGAGTGAGCAAGAGAGTGGGAGCCAGAGAGAGAGAGAGAGAGAGAGAGAGGGAGGAGAGGAGAAAGAGAGAGAGAGAGAGAGAGAGAGAGAGAGAGAGAGGAGAGGAGAGAGAGGAGAGGAGAGAGAGAGCGAGAGAGAGACAGACAGAGCGAGAGAGAGACAGACAGAGCGAGAGAGCAAAACAGAAAGATCCAAGCCTGCTCACTCTCTTTAGCTGCTACAGCGGATCCTTTCCACATCGACGCTACTATTAACGATTCGCCCGTATGCCTTGCTCGCACCCTGCACTTGCCTTGCTGCTCTCTTGGTCGGACGTTGTGTTGGAGGCGAGGTGCTGATCGGCGCCACAAGAGGAGGTTTAAGAAAAACAAGAAAAAGGAGGACTGGAACGGAAGCGAATGGAACGAAAGGAGAAACTGCACCACCCCTCCTCTTCCTAAACTCATCCCCCTACCCTAAAATCAGCATCCCCCCACCCCACCCATCCCCGCATCCCACTCCCCCGCTCTGAAGAAATTGACGGATTATTGGGAAGTGCGCGGAAGGCAAGCTGCAGCTGCTGCTATGTGCGCTTGTTAGGGATGGCGCGTGTGCGTCCACAATTTGCCGAACGGCCGCAGTGTGCAGCAACATGACGAGACAAGAGGATGGGGACAGCGGGAAAAAGCCTCACAGCCCCCGCCGAGCGTTTAGTGTAAAAAATAAATAAATATATAAATATATATATATATATATATATATATATATATATTTTAAAGGATAAGAAGGCTAGGATAAACACAAAAAAAATCAAGTGGGCACGACGCCACATTGGGGAGTGAAAGAACTGTCAGACTTACCAAACGACCAAATGATTGACTGCTGAAAAGTCGGCACAGGAATACAAAGAGGAAGAGAAAGGCGGGGGCTTTTTTTTTTTAAAACTAAACCCCCTTGGATTGTCAATCTCTTCTCTGGAGCGCTGCAAACAATAAGAAAAGCAAGCTGGAAAAATTGACTGTGGATTTCTTTCAACCTTTTTATTTCGTCCTGTTAGACTCTTTTGGACAATTGTGTCACAGGACCACTGCTATGGAAACCTGGATAAGGTGTCTTTCGAGAGGATCAGCTGTCGGATTCCAAGGACAAGCGAGGCGAGCGGAGCCGACTGTCAGAAGCCAGCAGTGGAGCACCACTTCCTTGGGAGCTTGAGTGGATTCTAATGTACGATCTTTTTGTTGTTGTTGTTATCGTCGTTCAAGAGACAAAACACTCACCTTAAAGGGCCTTCAAATCTCTTTGATTGGATGTACAGCTTCACAAAAGGGCTCATCCTATTTAGCAGGGCAGTTGTTGAAAGGCTTTCGTTACTGCTCGGGATATACGTTCATCTAAAGTGAGTGCCACAGCTCGTTGCAGAGAGGCTTTATATCGATGGCAGTTCAAGAGCCTGTAATGTTAACTTGAGGTAGGTTTCTAATGTTTCAACACATCTTTGAATCAGTCTGCATACCCCTACCTTCTTGACTTGTGTCTTTGTAATATGACTTTTGCTCACCCAATTTACCATTGCATCCTTTTCATCCATGTTGCAGAACAGCCAGCATCCCGTACTCAACCCAATCACCTTTGAACAGAGATCACGGAAATTAACTAATCATAGTCAAAAGTCTGCCGCCGAACTCAATATGTCTGCGTTTCATCTTCACTTTTCTTGTCCCTGCTGACTCTGGTCCTCACAGAACCAGTCAACCATCTCATCTTCCTGTCCCCAAAGCCCCCAAGCACATACACCACCACCACCAGCCCCCCAAATGATGCTGAATTATGAATGTGCCACATCATGAGTCTCCTGGGGAGGGTAGCTGCACATCGTGCCAGGAAAGCCACCCTACTCTGTGTAGTGTTCCTGATGGCACGAGCATGGAGCAGCGCCTCCCTGGCCTTAGGGGCGGCGTCTCAAGGACCCCAGGGCTGTCCTCCACAGTGCTCTTGCAGTAATCAGCAGGGGAAGGTGGTGTGCACCCGACGGGGCCTCACTCGTGTGCCCCCGGGCATACCAGCCAACACGCGACACCTCAATCTGATGGAAAACGCCATCGAGGCGGTGCAGGCTGATTCATTTCGCCACCTGCACCACCTTGAGGTGCTCCAGCTTGGGCGAAATGCCATTCGGCAGATTGAAGTGGGCGCGTTTAATGGACTTACTAGCCTCAACACTCTAGAACTGTTTGACAACCGGTTGACGGTGGTACCCAGTGGGGCCTTTGAGTACTTGTCCAAACTAAGAGAACTGTGGCTGAGGAACAACCCCATTGAAAGCATTCCTTCCTATGCCTTTAACCGGGTGCCCTCCCTAATGCGACTGGACCTTGGAGAGTTACGGAAACTGGAGTACATCTCAGAAGGTGCTTTTGAGGGCCTAAAAAATCTCAAGTACCTCAACTTGGGCATGTGTAACATCAAGGGAGATATGCCAAACATGAGTCCTCTCAAGGGCTTGGAGGAGCTGGAGATCTCTGAAAACCACTTCCCTGTCATAAAGCCGAGTTCTTTTAATGGCCTGAGATCGCTGAAAAAACTGTGGGTGATGAACTCACAGATAACTGTGGTAGAACGCAATGCCTTTGACGGTTTGCCGTCCTTGGTGGAGCTTAATCTCGCCCATAATAATCTAAGCTCTGTGCCCCATGATCTGTTCTACCCGCTCAGGTACTTGGTGGAGCTTCATCTCCATCACAATCCTTGGAACTGTGGCTGTGATGCTGTATGGTTAGCGCGCTGGCTAAAGGAATATATTCCCACCAACTCAACTTGCTGCGGACGCTGTAACTCACCTCCCACCATGAGAGGTCGACAGCTTGTAGAAGTGGATCAAGGTGAGGCGGCGGCAACACAGTGTTCCGCTCCGTTCATCGCAGATGCTCCGAGAGATTTAAACATCTCAGCTGGAAGAGTCGCAGAGCTTCGGTGTCGCACGGCCCAAATGTCGTCAGTACGCTGGCTCTTACCCAATGGGACCATCCTGACTCATGCCACCAGTCATTTGAGAATATTGGTACTTAACGATGGCACATTAAATTTCTCAAACGTCCTGACTTTAGACACTGGCATGTACACCTGCATGGTATCCAATGCAGCCGGGAAGTCCAACGCTTCAGCCTACTTCAACGTGAGCGCGGCTGAGCTCAATACGTCCAACTTGAGCTACTTCACAACGGTGACAGTTGAGGTCTTTGGCCCAACCACGGAGATGCCCAAACCCAAGAAGTCTACAACCACATATTTTGCTACTGCAGGGCCTGGCGCTGCAGGAGGAGGACTTGGCCTTGGAACAACCACAACTGCCTCACCCTCCATCTTTCAGCCAGTGTTCATCTCCACACCAACCGTATTGCTACAAAGCACCGAGAGCTCACCCGGTGCTGCCAAGCCATCTGTAGCACCCGGAATCAAAGGGGCCACCAGCAAGCCTGGGAAGTCGGGGCCTAGTCTGGACGAAGTCATGAAAACCACCAAGATCATAATCGGCTGCTTTGTGGCGGTGACGCTGATGGCTGCCGTGATGCTTATTGTCTTTTACAAACTGAGAAAACGGCACCAACAAAGGAGTACCGTGGCGGCTGCTCGCACCGTGGAGATCATCCAGGTCGACGAGGAGGACCTTCCACCACCGGCTTCGGCAACTCAAGAGACAGCTCTGAGACTACCTGAGATAAGGGACCACAATAGCATACACAAACTGGACTATCTCACTCACAGGGCGGACTACAGCTGTCACAAACCCAAGGCTGAATACAAACCGCAGCCTGATTTCACCTTTCACAAGCCAAAAGCCGAGTATACGACATACAAGCCCAGTATGGGCTTCCACGCCCAAAAGTCCACGCCAGATTTTAGTCTCCATAGACCAAAGCTTGACTACAGCCCCTTTAAACAGAACTACAACACTCACAGACCCAAAGCAGAAAACAGCCTGTTCAAAGCAGACCTTGGGACTCATCCAAAAACAAGGACTGACTACAGCCCGTTCAAAGCAGACTTTGGGACTCATCCAAAAACAAGGACTGACTACAGCCCTTTCAAATCAGACTACAGCACTCATCCAAGGCAAAAGACGGACTTTAGCCCATTTAAAAGAGATTACAGTACCCAACCAAAATCCAAACAGGACTACAGCCCATTAAGATCGGAGTACGACACCCAGCATAAACACAAGGTTGAATACAGCCCGTTCAAGCACGACTTCGGAACTCATCCTCGACCCAAAGTGGATTACAGTCCATTCAACCCTGGCTACAGCACTCAACCCAAACCGAAAACGGACTACAGTATCCAGAAATGTAAAATTGACAGCAACTACAAACCCAAGGAACCCTATAACGCTTTCAAGGTAGACTTCAGCCCTCACAGGCCAGACTTCAGCGCCTTCAAATCAGATTTCAGTCCTCACACGCAGAGACCTAAAATGGATTACAGTCCGCACAAGGTGGACTGTAGCCCCCATAAAATGGACTTCAGCACTATGAAGCCAAAATACAACACATACAAACCCAGTGGCCACAGTGCCAAATGGACCGAGAACAATGTGGGGAATTCTTTGCCTCGAACCTTGCCCAGCACCATCACAGCAATGGCTGAGCCCTTTCTCATTAAAACTCACATCAAGGAGAAGGTACAGGAAACTCAAATTTAACAAGCATAGATGGCCTACCCTTAGGCCCAAGTTACCGCCCTTAAGCCAGACCCCTTGAATCATGCAATAGAATGCACAATACAAACATGGACAGAAACTCCTATTTTGTACAGAGCAGACGCAAAGACTGTCAAGTTCTTTTGTTGTACATGCTTATAAATAAATATATATGGACAAATTGAAGATACTATGGGCTGGGACAGAGAAACATATTAAAAAGGAAATGAACTATTTTCTAACTTGTAACTTCTATTTAAAATACTACATTGTTTAAGAAACTTTCTCAACTTTGAAAAATGAGGGCGATGGGGTTGGGGCATTCTATGTGATTTTTAACAAAGCTAAAGCGAATGCAGTGATAAGAGGACATATTTACACAGAAAGATTCCTTAACAAAAAAAAATCAAAAAAAAATCAAAGGTTACCGTTAACCTTTACAGGTTTATCTTGTAAAAGCACCAAGAATTTGTACCGTGCCAAATATTATAAATGCAATAAAAATACTTTTTGGAAGAAACACACTGGTGAGCTGCTGTAGTTTCCTGTTGCACTGGCGTGTTACAGTAAAGATCAGCCAATTGGTGTGGATACTGTAGCAAGATACAGCGTCAGTAATGCTTTGAAGCCCATGGCTGTTGAATGACTTGGAGGTTGTGAATCACAGTGCAGAGGTCCCATGCTGCTTTCTCCTCCCCAATTACCACTCTTGACATTACAGCATGCAGCCATCATGCTATATCAGGCTGGTCAACAGATTAAGAGGATATGGGATTGATATCATTAAAGGTGAATGAATGGCAATTATAGCAACCAACACTGTTGTTCACGTGCCTCCAATGATGAAGCAAATCTAATCTTGGGTGGGGGTGTTTGGTCGATGGACATGTTTAATGTAATCGCGAGACAAAAGGTAAAAAGGTCGTAAATTTGGGTAAAATAGTGACTGGAATGTGGACCTCATATTGCCTGGAAAATATAGATCCTCATTTCTTTTTTCATTGCACTGCTAGCTGTTGTGCTTTCGTTAATCAGCACGTAGTGGGACATGTACGTGAGGGGCTTTTTTATTGTGACAAATGCGTTCAGGTAGCACTATTATTAACTGGGCATTCCTCATTTCTGACACAGTCGAACCCTCTTGATCTTAACGTGGGTGGGCAGATTACTGACTGACAAAGCAATAACATGCAATTTACATGGATGTCTGCAATCTGCAAAACAGGTGAAAGTTTAGATAGACGCACACGCGTTGGCTATTTTTTGCTTTTAATCATTTGAGTATATTATTTTTAGAGTGCTTAATGAACAAATAGGTAAGAAACATCAGAAGGTACTCTAGACTCTTATTTTTAGTCTGATTTTCAGCACTTTTGCTCAAATTACAGAGAGATGAAAGAACACTGAACAAATTAAAAGCCTTAAATGTCATAATGAATGTAGACTCTCATAGTGAAAGAAAAGAAGCATCTAAGTGGGCATGAATTGACACAAGTTTATGGCTGCACATCAGACCGGGGGTGGTAGGTACAGTCATGGCCAAAGGTTTTGACAATAACACAAATTTTAAATTTTCACAAGTCTGTTCCTTCAGGGATTTTAGGTCTTTGCAAGATGTTTCAATAGTGTAATGACTTTCAATGAGAAGCATTTCAGAAGTATCAAAACCTTTTATTGAGAATTACATGCAATAGGTCAATATTTGCAGTGTTGACCCTTCTGTGAAATAATCTTGAAAAGTAATCAAATAATGTTTCACATCTATGACATCACCTTCAATCCGTGTCATGCCCATGTCATAGAAACCATCCACATCACAACCATCGGTTTCAAAACCATGCATCTTTGTAACAGGGTATGTCCTTTGTTTATATGTAGCCTTTAACATCATCAGTATCACCACCATCATCGGTGTCACTGTCGCGATGCATCTTTGTAACAGAGAATTTGTATGTCATGAAATCTTGCCCTAAGTAAAATATTTTCTATAGAAGTAGAGTCGTCGGACCCACCACCTCCGTACTCTCCTTCTGCAGAAGCTTCAAAATCTCACTCATCTGTCTCGGCGTGCTTTATTTGTGTTCGACCTTGTGAATGTTCATAGTGGACCGGACACCTTCTTTTTCACGCTTTTTCATGCTTGGAGTATAAAAGAATTTGTGTTTTTGATTTTCCACTCGCCTCTTGGGGATTGACCACAAGTTCTCAATGGGATTAAGATCTGGAGAGTTTCCTGGCGAAGGGGCCAAAATGTTAATGTTTTGTTCCCTAAGCCATTTTGTTATGACCTTTGCTTTAAGGGAAATAAGTTGGCCTGGTACCATTCTTTGTTCATTGCTGTTTTTAGGCAAGATTGTGAGAGAGCCCACTCCCTTGACTGAAAAGCAATCCCACACATGAATGGTCTCAGGATGCCTCATCGTTGGCCTGAGACAAGACCGATGGTAGCGCTCACCTCGTCTTCTCTGAACAAGTCTTATTCCAGATGCCCCAAACAATCGGAAAGGGGATACAGAGAAAATGACTTTGCCCCAGTCCTTAGCATTCTTGTAAATTCTGCAGAATATCAGTCTGTCCCTGATGTTTTTAGATAGATTAGAACTTTATTTCATCCCGTATTAGGGACATTTCCTTGGTTGCAGTAGCAAGACAGACACACAAGACATTGTAGACCTATGTAAAAAAAACTGGAGCCACACACAGGAAGTCCACAAGGTGGGGACCTTCTGCAGACTGAGACTGAGGTTAAATATGCAGAATCACTCTTTCAAGCTAATCCGCACAGTCCCTCAGTAGTCTGGAGGTTTTAAAGATCATCTTCCTTGCCTAGATACTCCTAAAATGTCCTATCACCTGATCAGCAGCAGCAGAGAGGCCGGTGGGGGGCTTCAAAGCACACAAGCAGCCCAGCAAGCACCGGCAGCTCCTCCATCTGACCGGGGAGAGATCTCACGCTGCCATAACAATGATGGAATGCTCGGTCTGGAGCGTTGTCTCTTCTCCCGGCACTATCGTCCACTGCTCACAGCTGATCCTGTGGCAGCGGAGACACGTCTGAAAAGCTCCAAAGATGTCTTGGACTAGCACAAAGAAACCGAGCCACGCGACGGGTGGGGTCAAGTCGCAAAGGTCGCAGAACAACAAAGCCAAAAAGCACGAAGTACAAAGCAAAGTATATGGGAAAGCATTGAGAAATATTAAAATGCATTTAAAAAATATAGAAAAGCATCAAAAACACAAAACGAGCAAGAGCGGACGGAGCTACCGGTAGCAGCTGCCACTTGAGTGGCGCTATCTTGGTTGCAGTAGCAAGAACGGATACAGACACATGAAAAAGACATTGTAGAATTAGATAAAACTGGAACCACACACAGGAAGTCTTCCACCAGGTGGGGAACTTCTGCAGACTGAGACCGAGGTTGAAAATATGCAGAGTCACTCTTCCAAGCTTATCCACACAGTCCCTCAGTAGTCTGGAGCTGAAGAATCAACAGCAACAGAGTAAAACACGCCTCAACTCTGTTTCCGGCCTGGTAAGCGCCGACAGCTCTTCCATCTTATCGGGGAGGTATCTCACTTTCCCCATAATAATAGATGGAATGATTGGTCTGAAGCGTGGCTTCTTCTCGCTGCACTTTTGTCCAGCTCTGGATTTGCAGCAGCATTGAGGTGTTGCTCTTTCTGCTGTGTATTGTTCACAACTAATCCCATGTTTATGACAGCGGAGGCATGGCTGAATGGTTCCAAAGAAGAACTCGCAGAAAGAAGCCAAGCTAACAGAACAAAGAAAGTGGTAAAAACATTAAAAAGTAAAAGACACCGAAGTTATTACACAGAAGGGATTGTGTGTCGTGCTACTGCAAGTTCAGAGTCCTGATGGCTGTGGGAAAAAACTGTCCTTAAGCCTATTTGTCCGTACTTTGTGAGACCTGTAGCGTTTGCCAGAGGGCAGCAGCTGGAACAGGTTGTGACCAGGGTGGTATGGGTCCCCGACAATGTTCTGCTGAGGCAACGAGGGCTGGCAATGTCTTCCAGTGAGGGCAGAGAGCAGCCGACGATCTTCTGGGCAGTGGTAATCACCCTCTGCATGGCCTTTTTGTCTGCCGCCGTGCTTACAGCTTACCACACTGTAATGCAGTATGCCAGGATGCTTTCCACAGTGACTCTATAGAAGGTTACCAGAAGCTTAGTGTCCAAGTTGTTCCTCCTGAGTACCCTGAGGAAATGGAGTCGTTTCTGGGCCTTCTTCACTACTGCCGTGGTGTTTGTAGACCAGGAGAGCTTACCCGTGACGTGGACCCCCAGGAATTTAAAGGACTGGACTCTGTCTACACATACTCGATTTATGAGGAGTGGGGCCAGATCTGTGCTGTGTTTGCGAAAGTCCAGGATTATTTCTTTAGTTTTCGTGGTGTTCAGTGTGAGATTGTTCACCGAGCACCACAAAGACAGTTTGTTGACCTCATCTCTGTAGGCCGACTCATCCCCTCCTGAGATGAGTCCGACCACAGTGGTGTCATCGGCAAATTTGATGATGAAGTTAGACTGGTGGGTTGGTGTACAGTCGTATGTGTACAGGGAGTACAGAAGAGGACTCAGTACACAGCCTTGAGGGGAGCCAGTGCTCGGTGTAATGGAGGAAGAGAGGTAGGGACCAAGTCTAACAGTTTGTGGTCGGTTGGTTAAGAAGTTCTTTAGCCAGCAGCAGATGGAAGAGGATAGTACAAGGTGGGAGAGTTTGTTAGCCAGAATGTCCGGTATTATAGTGTTGAAGGCTGAGCTATAGTCAATGAAAAGCATCCTCACGTAATTCCCATGGTGCTCCGGGTGGCTCAGTGCTGTGTCTAGAGCTATGGCGATAGCGTCCTCAATGGACCGGTTTGCTCTAGAAGCAAACTGGTGAGGGTCAACTGAGGGAGGGATTGTATTCCTGATATGGCAGGCGACCAACTTTTCAAAGCACTTCATGATCACAGGCGTGAGTGCAACAGGCCTATAGTAATTCAGGCTGTCAATGGTTGGCTTTTTAGGGACAGGGATAATGGTGGCAGATTTCAGGCAGGATGGAATGATGAATTATTGCAGGGAACAATTGAACATTTTTGTGAAAACACCAGCCAGCTGGTCAGCACAGGCTTTGAGCACCTTCCCAGGTACTCTGTCGGGGCCAGCAGCCTTCCTGGTGTTCACAGACCGCATTACCAGTCTCACTTCATGTTCCTGAAGCTTCAGTGTCCTGCTGCAGAGTGGTGTTGGGGGTGTTGAGACTGGGTCTGATTTGTCAGTCTCAAAGCGGGCAAGGAAACGGTTCAGTTCCTCAGCTAGTGAGGCATCTGCATTAACAGACATTATTGTCATTGTCATTGGTAATATGTCGTATTCCCTGCCACATTTTCTTTGGGTTATTTCCTGTGAAGTGCTCCTCAATTTTCCTTGTATATGCTGCCTTGGCTTTTTTAATGCCTCTCTTCAGCTCTGCTCTGGCAGCGCTGTATTGTACCTTGTCCCCTGACCTGAAGGCAGTGTTACAGCATTTGATGAGTGCCTGTGTTTCACTGGTCATCCAGGGTTTTTGGTTAGGAAAAACCTGTATCCGTTTATTAACAGTGACGTTGTCTGTGCAGTTTTTGATGTAGGAAAGTACAGTGTCCATGTAGTCCTGGAGGTTGTGGTGTTCGAAAAGTTCCCAGTTGGTGCGGGAAAAACAGTCCTGCAGATGAGAAAGGACGTCCTCGGGCCAAGTTTTTATTATCTTTATTTGTGGCCTTGTTAGCCTCCGGAGTGGAGTGTATGCGGGGGTGAGGGACAGGCAGAGATGGTCTGATCCAGCCAGGTGAGGGAGGGAAGTGGCTCTATAAGCATGCTTGATATTAGAATAAACATGGTCTAGAGTTTAATCTCCCCTGGTGTGACACTTCACGTACTGGATAAACTTAGGCAGAACAGTCTTTAAACACGCTTTGTTGAAGTCACCAGCGACAATAAAGACTCCATCGGGGTGGTCAAGCTGCTGTTTGTTTACAGCCGTTAGCAGGAGGCTAAGTGCTGTGCTAACGTTAGCATCCGGTGGGATGTAGACAGCCATTATAATGATAACCGTTAGCTCCCTAGGTAGATAGAAGGGCCTGCACTGTACCGCTAATAGCTCTAAATCCGGGGAGCAGTGAGTGTTAATGATCCTACTGTCGCAACACCATTCATTGTGTATGAACACGCAAAGTCCCCCTCCTTTGCTTTTCCCTGTTAATTCTTTCGAACGATAGTTTCGGGAATAGCGTCCGGCTAGCTTGCGATACCGTGGGGTCGGGGATTTCCGGGTGTAGCCACGTTTCCGAGATAAGAATAACGTTGTAGTTCCTGACAAAGCTGTTGGTAGCAATCTGAAGTTCTAAATCACCCATTTTCTGGGTGATGGATCTGGCGTGGGTCAAAAAGATACTCGGAAGCGGTGCTCGGTGTGGTTGCTTCCTTAGCTTAGCAGCTAGGCCGGCCCGGCATCCGCGCTTTTGCTTTTTTTCCCTTCGCCGCCTCCGTCGTACTCGGAGTGGGCTGACTATCCATGGAGATCCCGGAGGTCTCGAGATGTCCTCGGGGATATCGTAGGTCTGTTGGTAGTCTGTTATGATGGATACAGTGGTACCTCGTCATACGACCGTTCGTCATACGGAATGCTCGTCTTACGGGGGAAATTTCGATCGAATAATTCGCCCGTGATGCGGTCAAAGTTTCGTGATGCGACCAAGCCAGGTTGCCATGGCATTTTTTTTGGCATATCTTTCGTGTATAACAATATTTACGAGCACCGGATGAGCTATTCAGACCAGGAAAAGCACAACGCGCATGCGCGGTGAAAAGAGGGCTTTCTGGGTAATGAAGTATACTCGTGCTCGCAAAAGTATCCCCGGTAGCAACTCTATCATAGGCGCCGTTCGATGGGACGCGAACACAGATGCTACAAGCTAAAAGGAGCCGCTAGCCAGCGCCCCTGTAGCTCCCATGAGAAATCCGACTCGGATCGCTGCCGCCTGTGCGACGAGGAAACAGAGTCGTCTGAACACTTATGGCTCCGCTGTCCGGCCTTAATGACCGAACGCTACCATCGCGGCTTGGGCAACTCCCTGGATGAACTTATCCGTGTTCCAGTGGCAGCCCTAGCTCTGCTGAGGGTAATCCTCAGGCGCCTGAGGTGAAAAAGAAGAAGAAGAAGAAGAAGAAGATGAGCAGCGGGGCGATCGCTGATAAGACTGCTTGCTGCTCGTTGGCAAGTGGTCGTGCGTTCTCCGATTGTGAGGACATTTGTGTGCATCATTTTCGGAATATTTTGAAGGGAATAGTACGACAGCAAACAGCCCATCGATAGCGAACGTGAGGGTGGAGTGTTTGTTCTGTTTACGAGTGCGTTGTGTGGAGGAAAAAAAAAAACGAAGCCCCTCTCCCCTCGGCGAAATCCGGCCAATTTTAGTTAGATTAAACACTTTATTTCTATTAAACCACTCGTTATTTATTACTTTGTCAATATATGGCGAATTATAAGAAATAAAACATTTTTTTTCAATCCAGTATCCTGTTTCTGGTGTTTTTTTCAGAGAGTTGGAACGAATTAAATTGTTTCCCATTCATTTCAATGGGAAACTTTACCTCGAGTTACGAGTAACTTGTCATACGAGCTCAGTCCCGGAACGGATTAAGCTCGTATCTCGAGGTACCACTGTATATCGCATCTCCTTCCGAGAGTAATTAAATCCTGGCGACTGTAGAAAAAGTTTGCCTCGCAGATGTTAGTAAATAACGAACAACACCAAACTGGAGAGAATTGAGCCGCTGCACCAGTGTGCGCTGCCATCTTCTTCTCTTCTTGAAATTCGTGATAATCCTATAGAGCAGGTGTCTCAAACCGATTCCGCCGAGGGCCACAGTGGGTCCTGGTTTTTGTTCCAACCGATCCAGTGCCGACATTTTAACCAATCAGGTGTCTTCTAAAATAAGTAGCACCTGGCTGCAATCAACTGATTAACTGATTACACTTGCAAAAGGTATCCTCTTGTTGAGTTGGAATGAAAACCTGCACCCACCGCGGGCCTTTGAGGACCGGTTTGAGACCACTGCTATAGAGTATAGATGGTTGACTGAGGTGCCATCTTACTCACTGCAATAAACTTCCTCATTAGGCCCATTTTGTGCGATGCAATGATGCGGCACGTTTCCTTGGTAACCATGACTAACAGATGAGGAACAATAGCCCCATCTTCCTATTCCAAGTGTCCAGTTACTCAATCGTGAGAGATTGATCTCCAGCCTTGTCCTCATCAACACCCATACCTGTGTTAATGTGTGTGACTCCTATGTGTCATTGAAATTATGTTAGCTAGTCCTTTTGTGGCAGGGCTGAAATGCAGTGGAAATGAGGTTTGGGTAAAAAAGTTCATTTTCAGGGCAAATTGGGACTATGTTAAGAATTGTAGTTGAGTGGATCATAACATTCTGAGTACTATATACAAATTTCCTTTATAAAAACTGAAACTGCAGCCTTTGAAAAAAATAATAGTTGTCATTCTCAAAGCCTTTGGCCATGACTAGTATTAGTAGTGTGTGTGTGTGTGTATGTGTGTGGGTGTGCGCGCATGCGTGTAGATGGCAAGACTTTACATAACCGGACTGACAAGTAAAGGAGTGTTTGAAGAAGGGGTGTTGGAAGTGCACCTGCAGTATCTCACCTGTTGCATTGTAATGTGAAAAAGACTGTGGATTGCTTATCTTAGGGCATTTAATAATATTCCTAGAGAGGGGTGGACGCGTTAGTGTGGTAGTGCACTAAAGCTCGTGAGTTTGTGTTCTCATCTTGTTACAGAATAGGCAACAAAGGAAGGAACTGAATGTTCTGACACAGGAATGCTGTGGCGTCAGTGGAGGAGTGTGCGATAATATCACCTAGGGGATCTGCTTTAATACAGAAGGGCTACAGCTTTATTAGTACCTTGTCAGATGTGAGGTTCACTTCCTACTAATAATTGTCATTGGACTATGAAGATAGAAAGGTGGGAGGGCCGGAGCGCACTGCAGCATCCGCGTGCTCACCCCGAGAAAAATCACTTAAGGTGACATTGACGGAGGCTTTGCTCGCCGTTTCTGGCTTTGTGTTGATGAGTCAGCCTGCGTTTTAAATATTTGAGCGCATTCTGCAAACGCCATGGGATAAAAGCCTGTCAGCATTTCACTAGAGCCGGATTTGAAAAAAACATTTTCGCAGCTGTCACAACACTGACATGTGCCCTAGCAATTCACTTGTTTGGTCTTATCTCCATGCTTTGCCCGTCAAACTGGTAATGTTATGATAAATGACGATCACTGCACAAAATGCAGCAGCGCGTTCCGGCTCGGGATAGCATGACGTTCTTTCAAGTGTGTGCTATAAAAGGCCTGTCGTCATACATGTTGGTCATCACAACTACAGGGTCATCCCCCAGCCAATGGGCTCAGCCGTTACTTAATGGCACGTCTCCATGGGAAACGTTCTGCTCCACCTCTCCCTCTCTTTTTTTCTCCACTCTGCCTCCCATCCTCTTTTCCTATGCTCAGTTTATTCGTGATCATTAAAGAGGAAGTAATCCTAGTGTACAAAGTCACACAAATGGGATCATGTCGATAAGCAAATATCAAACAGAAAAGGTGATTTAGTCCTTAAGAAAGAACAGGTGTGACAAAACTGGGAGCGGCAAATGTAATGTAAGAGTGCCAGCTACAGATGGAACGGGGGATATGAACGCCTGGGCCATGTGGCCACCATTTGAGGGGAAGGGGGGGGGGGCGGGGGTGTAAGGCGATTGGTGGATGTGAACTGCTGATACCAGAAATGGACGGAACCAGTGGGAGTAGTTAAGGAGTGAGGGTAAGATGCTCAAAGAGCATTTGAGGTTCATGAGGTCAGTGCAAATGCGAATGGGGGGGACAATTAATGGCATAAACACATGCGTGCGCTTGTGTCACCTATCTTCCGGTGGATGACTCTGCTTTTAACAGGTTTAAGCACGTATAACTGCAGGGAAAAAATGTCAGGAAAAAAAAAGATCCGAATCGGATGGGAACTATGCACAAGGTGAAAAGTGGTACGTTGTTTCAAGAGTGTAACCATAGTCATTTCTTTCACTTTTGCAAAAAAGATGGGTGATTACAAGCTTTAAATGTTTTGGGATGTTGAAGCATGAGGTTGATAGCGTGTGGGGCTAAAATAAAAAATAAATAAATAAAGTCACATAAATCAGGATTTTTACTGGCAACTTTGATGTTGCCATGTATATTTCAAGAGCAAATAAGTGACGAAGCCAACAAGGACCCAAAACAAACATCTTGACAATCAGCCGACACTCGGCACGAAGCTTCCAACTATGCAACTGATGAATGCGCGTACACTGTGACTGACCGGTCTGCTAGTACAGGAGGCTATTCTGAGCAGGCCTGCAAGCGTGTTGCCTCATGCGTCAACATGAGTCAAGGCCAGCAAGCGAGTGCGCTTTGGTCCTCAAAATGAGGCTTTCAGAATAATTCACGTGTTGGGATATTGTTACTTGGTAACGCGTCAGTCTGCTGAGTCCATTATGGCGCCACCTGCATTTCAAGGTCACACATGTACTGCGTTTGGCACGAAAAGAAGACACCTTCATTTTATGCAGTCATTAGCATGGTTTCGTTCAAATGGTAGGCTCGGAAGTTTTGGGGAATCCACATATTTACAGAAAATGTACTATTATGTAGTTTGATGTTTAAATGAAAAAATATTGTTGAGTTTTAATCATTCCGCATCGAAATCTGTTCACCGCTGGAGTGTGTCGACACTCCGCCAGGCAGAATTTTATTGCCCCATTCAAAGGTGAAAAACATCACCCGTGTTTTCGCAGCGACCAAAGAGAATGTGTGTTTGGGGTTCTGGCAAGGCCATAAATCAGGACCAAGGCGAGGAGAGAGCGGCAAATGGGACATATGCGAACACAAGCAAGGCGGAGAGGAAAAAAAGTTATTGGCTGTAAATTTCACTGCATTTCTTTAAAGATTTACTACTACATAAAATTAATTATTGCGGGTCTAAAGATACAACTTGGACAGACGTGGCTTCCGATCATTGAAGTTGTTTTTGTGCTTCAACCCTTTGAAACTAAAAGGGGAGTTCAACTCTGTATATTTGTTTTTGGTCAATAACAAAGAAAAGTGTTTGTGGGGGGAAAAATAAGGAGATTGGTTTTCGTGAAGTGAGCCAGGAGAGTTCTAGACGACTGCTTTTCAGGGGATTTTATCTTTTCTCGGGAAGGAATGAATGTCTAGGTGCAGATATTAGGGGGGGTTAGAACGGTTGGAATTGGGGTGATAAAAGGCTCTCTGCATTGCTGCAGACATTAATGAAGGGGAGGGAGAGACTAAATACAAAAAAAACGAGCACAAGAGAATTCATTGAGCTACGTGTTTATCATTTTTGATGAGAAAAGGATTGTGCAACTAGAGGGTGAAAACACTGGGGGAAATCCTGACACGTGGTGGGTGAGGTTGTAATTGTTGTCAGCATGCGGCCGGACTTAAAAAGTTGACTGTGGTTACGCTACGCGATGCTGAGTACGCCGCACGATGAAAGCAATGTCAAGATGAAAGCGGCGACAGGCTGCGTGGATCACACGCAATTTAGTTTAATGTAGGGGCAGAAAATTATTCAGGCGCTGCGGCAAATGCAGGCGTATGTAAATAAGAGTGCATCAAGGCTGGCTGAGTTGTCAAATCATTGTTATTTACTATTAAAAGGTTTCTGAAGCAGGGCTTGGACAAAGTATTGATACAGTAATGTATTCTTATGACAGGTACATTGATGGTACATGAGATTTCTGGATCTAAAATTGAAATGTGGAAGCAGGTGAAATCATATTTTAAAACCTCAAAGGGACTTTTACATCAAAGAGGCTGTGGTGGGGAAAAAAATAAATGGCGAAGACATTTTAGATGTCTTCGAGCTGAGACGTGGGGAAAAAAAAGCGAAGGGAAGGGAATCAATTAAATTTCCTAAAACAACGGAATTAAGCCGGAAAGATTTGGGTAAATCCGTGGTCTTAATTTCAGGAAATCATGCAGGGGTTTATGTATGCACACTGCATTTCAATAAAATCCAAGCACAGGAAATATGGAAAACTTCCAAAAGGATGGATGAAACCAACGATACCCACGTTAATCCTAAATAAAGAAATGCTATAAAAATAGACAGCTATTTTCTTATGAGAATGTCGTCTGACCAATTTCCAAGAATTTAGGCAGTGCAAGACCAGCAGCAGGTCCCCAGAAACCCTAAAGTAAATGTAAATGTGTAAAAGACACTTGGTTTTTTTGCAAAATTCGTGCAAGTGAGTGTTGCTCGGCTCACAGTTCAAATATAGCAATCCCGAAATGACCCTTTAACACCGCCTGCCAGGCCGTCTTCAATCTGACGGGAGCCGCGGTCCTTTTGAGAGATTAAAAATCTGCATTCCTTAAACAAGCCAATTTTCCTGAAGGGGCAAGCGCCCCGTCAGGGTGAGCAGATGATTTTATAAAGACGTCGACACGGAAAGCGGAATAAACTGTTGGGGGGAGCAGTAAAGTAGACTTGGCAAGCGCTTGGCCTCCCAGTCGCTTGGCAGCGCGGGCACAAACTGTTTGCTCACAGCGGTACATGCGTCCATTAGCATTGTTCCAGAAGATAATAACTTGCTGTGCGCGTTTTCAGTGTCACTTCGCCGCCAAAACTGGTAGCCAGGTGCAATGTGTTGATGAATGAATAGAATGGATAATATATGGCATTAAGTTAAGCAAGCTGAGCTACGACATGATTCAGTCAAGTAATTTTCACCCACAACTTTATTTTTGCAGTGAAAATACTACCTCGATCAGTCACTTTAGCATGGAAAATGGAAACCTATTCGTGGAAGTGAGTTTGCTGGGATTTTAAGAGCTCTGCAGCCAGCGGGCTTCTTAGGAGCCAAACCATGGCCTGACTTGAATTGAGGAGCCCGGCAATCGTTTGGAAATTTCACTGTCACGTCAGAAGCATATCGGTCAGGATTCGACGTAGTTTCTATTGCGCTCAAGGTTTAGAGAGGTTTGAGCTGGCAAACAAATCCTTTGAAGAAAGCCAAAGTGGCCTTGCCAGCGTTTCATGGCACCTCCCATGCATACACTCCTGTGAACTAAGCCAGCCGAGGGGGTTTTAAAGAAAGCACATTTCTATAGTGCACCGTTTCCTCCAGCCTTTCGCCCACTGCTGCATTATTATATAAATTCAAAGCTCACGGACCCAATCCCCTGATGAGTTTCCCAAGCCTATCTTGTCCTTTATGTGCAGACAGACTTTGGGGCTGGGGGGGTCGGGGGGTTTGAAAGGTGGCATGTAGGGAGGGAGACTTGCTGATCGTTGACACAGCTGCCAAGATATCGCAACGTCTTGTAAAAGAAAAAAAAAGGTGAAATGGGCTCAGGTTTGAGACTGGAGATGTTGGGATAAGGTGGTCAAGGATTACCGCCTTTAAAATCTTTTCCCGTCGCAGACTTCGTTTTTATTTATTCTTATCTGTCAAGCTCGCGGGACCGCATATATAATAAAAATTATGAAAACATCCCTGGTTAGAAATATAAGACATAATGGGGGGGAAGGTCAGTGGGGGTTTCTTCTCGACAGAGGTGGGATGCTGATAAGCAAGTCAATAAAAACTGTGGCATTCAATAAGGAAAAGCCTCAAAATATTCAAAAAGTATTTCTACTGTGAAATGTTAGTGGGACACATTCAAATAATCAACATGTAGCAGAGACTACAGCTAAAACCAGCATAGATCAAACTGAGTTGATGGACATGCAAACTTTTTCCACAGAATCAGGGAAGCAAAAGACAACTCTATGAAATATGCCGATGTGGCAAAACTTCACTTTAAGATGTATTTCTTACTGGTTTAACTCGCACGTCTTTAATTTTATCATTAGAATTCAAGTTTGTCTGTTAACTTTGTACTGTTCCTAAATGCTAACTGGCTAATGCTCTACTGTGACTATGCAACATCCCTATTTGATTGATGCGACACAAAGGAGATGAATGTGAAGTTCAAGGTTTTATGCAACCGGCGTAAGGCAACATTGGTCATTAGGACAGCCATGCAATCTATATCGGCAACATGTAACTCCGTCGAGTAGTAATGTGTTTTAAGAGCAACAACCACTTTGAAAAACGCAATGACATCATATTAGTTCTGTCGAGACGTCCAGGTACAAGTGGCGATAAAAGTATACTGAGCAAGAGTGCAATTATTCCAAATGTCAGTTGATGACAGCATTGTATTGAGTTACGGCTTCTCCTTTTGATACTTGCGTTTTTGGTGTGCTACTTTTGTTCAATAAATTCTGGCTTTTGTGAATATCAACTTCTTCGTTCCTTAGTTGTTGTGGCCCATCTTTAATCAGCTTGCCGACATATAACACAGCTAGACAGGCAGTGTTAAAAAAACGGTCGATACGACGCACAGATGCTCATCCTAAATGATTTCCCCACCTCCATTTCTGACCGACACTGATAAGTGAAGCATGATACGGCAGTAAAGCAATAGCAATAGGTCACTAAAAATTACTAAAGCGAGCAAATTAATGTTCTGTCAATAAATTATACATGTGAAATATTCACTATCTCCAGACTACAGATTTAGAAAGATCATGCCGTTCAACAAGTCAACTATTCCAATAGAGAAGAAAAAAAAATAGTTGTGTAAAAGAAAGTTGAAGACCACAAGTGACTTGGGATACAAGTGCAGAGCGAGATGCAAGAGCTTTACTTTTCCATTGCCCTGAATGATGCCAGAGAGTACTGCAGTGCCCTTCAGGTAGAAGGCGAAAAGGGCTAGGAGGATTCTGCTGCTCCCCAGGCGCTGAGTGATGGTGTGTTTCAACTATTTGTGGAATGTATGCTTATCAAGAGAGGCTGGCCAAGTTACCGTTCCGTCACACACACAAACACAAGAGACAACAACAACACAACTGTGTGTTTCACACAAATATGATTCAAGAAAGATCAATCATACAGGTTGTAATTAATCGAGCAGAGATTTTAAAACTGGCTTTTATACAGCTGTGAAAAGCTTAACATACTGTCCATACTGGTCAAGATGTTGGTCCGCATTTTTGAATGTGCTAGGACACATCGTCTCTGTGGCCATAAAGCAGCTGTAATCTATGATATGAGGCTGTCTGCACTTTGTGCTGATGGTTTGTTTAACTAGAGAGTGTGGTGTGGAAAAAAGGACCCACGGGGCTGCTCGATGTCCTGCCCCCACTCCCGACCAACATCGCCTGTCTGTCTTGTTTCACTGAGCAGGAAACCACGGCATACATTATTCAGCGTCTTCCTCAGACGAGCATTTTACATGTGAATGGGAAGCATACGACATAGCGATGGGAAAATAGGGAAAAACACAAGTGCCTGCACGAAAGGTCAATACAAGGCAAAAGGTACCGCCACAGCCTGCTTAGTAGCCCTCGTCGCATAATCGGACCGACAGCAAAATTATTCACGATGGGCTCGGAAACCAATGTAAGTAAGCGGACTCTGTGGAGGACTCCATGTTGTCCCGTCCATTTGCGTTGGGGCCCACGTGAGTGCATGAAATGCTAAGTACATTGATTGAGTTGCACTGCCCTCGCGAAGGTTGAAATGATTAAACAGAGACTCTGAATAAACTACACTGGCAAAACCCGTGACCGGACGTTTGGTCGAAAGACGTTTGGTCGACCGGACGTTTGGTCGACCGGACGTTTGGTCGACCGGACGTTTGGTCGAACGGACGTTTGGTAGAACGGACGTTTGGTAGAACAGACGTTTGGTCGCCGGGTTCGCTCGAGAGTTTACTGTTGATATTTTGATATTACATATTTAGATATTAAACTCTCTCTCTCTCATGATTATAATTTTGAGAGCTGGTTTCAACAGTAACAACCCGGCGACCAAACGTCCGATCGACCAAACGTCCGGGGACCAAACGTCTTTCGACGAAACGTCCGAGTACCGGCAAATCCAGCTGATTGGACAAGGAGTTCGAGAACATTACTAAGAAGAGTCCAGTCGCAATTCCTCAACAAATCTTCTAGGCTGCTATTGCAATTCTAAGGCTACCAGACTAGCAAGCCTGCAGCCACCTGACCTGCCGTTTGCATGGAAACAGTAGTTTCAAGTGTACACATGCTTTTGTTTTACTTAATTTCATTAATGACTAACTATTAAGAATAACATTGTAGAAACCTACCATTTTACTGAAAAAGAGGAAAAGTGTGTGCAAAAAAAATCATCTCGCTGTGGTCAGATGGGGCAACTCAAAGTTGTAACATTAAGAGCCTTCGAAGAATCAGGTCATTGCTGATTCGGTTGGAAGGGGGTAATTGGGCATACAATCTCTAGATTGTATGTGTCCATGGCTGTTAAGACTCCTTGTCATGTGGAGATTTGGTTGCAAGAGGCAAAATGGATTTCCATGAATTGTAGGTGGCATTGCGGCGTCGACTCAGCCACTGGTGATTCTGACAGAGAACTCCGTAATCCCTCTGCATGAATATAGTTACGCAACTTTTCAAATGACTATGCCAAATTGGCAGAATCCCTTTGTAAGTGCTAATTTTGTTGGCCTTTCCAACATTGTCGCTGTCTCAACTCATTAAAAATGCAGCATGCTGCATTGGGAATTGTTTTAAGACCGCTTCATTGGGTTCCGCCTTTTACGGATACAACAGGACACGAGTACTGTCTGGAGCTGACTCATGCCGGAGAAATAAAAGAAATCATCCCCTCTGAGGTTTCGTTTTGAAGCCGAAACCTGGAAGGATCCGGGAAATTCAACAACCGCTTGCGGCTTTTGTTAGTGAAAAGGGTAGGTGAGAGAAGTAAAACGACAGATGGAAGAAAAGGCAAAGGAATTTTCAAGGACGGCAACTCAAACTGGGAGTAGCCGGAAAGCAACAACGCATACAGAGTGGCAAAAGGCCGCAAGGTGAGGAATCACAGAGACCAAAATGGGGATAGGAAGGTGAGTAACACAGAACTGGCAATGAGACTGCCATGGCTTCTATTTCTTATTATCAGGTGTAAAGTAGGAAGAAAACATGAAAAAGGAGATAACACTCAAACACCCAAACTCCATAGGATTGTTAAATTCATAATGTTGGCTTGAGTCATAATATGTAAAAGAGGCTTGTTCGTTAAAAGTGGGTCAAATCAAAAAGTTTTTGATTACGTTTGTTGCTTTGCTAAAAGGGCGGCAAATGTTATGTGCATTAACCTCGTCTAATCAAATGCCATTCAAAGATATCGGCAATCAAAGTCGAAAAGCGCAAAGGTTGGCAAGAAAGATGGATCAAAGGCAACAACCAATTCTTTCTCGACATCCTAGATTATATATTTATTTGGCGCAAAGGCATCTTCAATCAGACCTCAACAGCAACATGTCCTGCACTTCCTCTTACCTCTGCGGTTCCTCTCATGCTTATCCTGCGCTTCCTTTATTGCCATTGAGGATTCTTTTAACACTGATGCAACATTGAGTGGGTGGAAGCTTCTATTTTGGTTAGTGGGAATGTCAAAGCTTATTTAGTTGGAAAAACAAACTAAAAACTGTAGGCTCACAAACTGTCCACAAAAATCAACAATGGTACCATTGCCCCGAGGCTGTTTTTGACAATCAGAGGCTGGGATGAAGCAATCATTTCATAAATGGAGCCAACATTCATGTTCAAATGAGCATCCTCTCACATGAATTGGCTCTTTGCATCATGGCAAAGAACTAAACTGGCATAAAGTGGTTGGAAAAAAGAAATAAAAAATGTCAACATGCATCTACTGAACTTAGACAAACATATTAACCCTCATGAACATTTAAAATTTTATCGGTAAAATATGAGCATTAATGTCAGAAAATTTACTTTTCCACATTTCATAACATGGACATTTTTATAAAACAGCTCAACTCTAAAGTAAGCTTTATGACTCCTTATATTGACAATTAAAGATCAACTCAACTTGGTTAAAATGGACATCCAAAACAGTGTCTTTCATAGCTGCTATGGAAAAACTTCACACATTTTAATTTTTTGGGGTGTCATGTTTTGTGGACATGACACACAGTAAGACTGTTAAGCTAAGACTGCTCTCAGAAATTTATTTGCTTGATGTTTCATAATTTAAAAAAAAAGCTCAGTTTTTGGCGTTAGGTAAGATAACAAGACTTACAAAAAATGTTAAGTTTTTCATTTTCCAGACTAATTCACTCATTCATTTTTTTCCATGACTAAAATGTTGCATGTGTCCATCTGCTGTCTTTTTGATTGATCGTCTGTGCATCACTTGCCGACTGTTCATGACACATTCAAGGGCAGCTCAGAAAAAAAGAAATTGTTTTAATGGCCACAAAAGGGTAAAGGGGATGGACATGACTGATTCGGATAGCCCTAAGAATGCCCCTGGCCGGAAGAAAGCGCTTTTTACAAGACACAAGGAAAACCGTGCATTTTGAGCCTCTCGTTCAACAGAAAGCACGAGCTAGCCTATTAGCTTCCGTCTGTTGCAGAGACCTGCTTCGACTTGTTGATGTTTGCATAACCAACTGACTAGTCTATGAAGCCTTTCTTTAGCAACCTGTGCACACAATTAAAACAATTAATCTCCAAATGGGCATGAGTGGCACCCACATGACGCAAAAAAGTCCTTTAAAAGCAAGATAGCAATGAAGAGTGATGGTGGTGGGTACGGTGGGGGTGTGAACGTGTGTGTGGCCTGGGTAAGTAAGCTGTGGCAGGATTATAACTGGTTCATTCGTCGCTTCCTATGAAAAAGTCATTAGCATGTGAATGAAGGGACACACAGTGGATGGAGTTTTCTAAAGCACAAACCCGCTGATCCACAACCAGGTGAGGCAAAAACATGATGGCAGGAAATTTCACTGTGAAAAAAGGTTGCCGTTTATGACAATTTTTTTCTCACAATTTGGAAACCTCAAGTTTTAAAAGCTTTGATGGATTTCAGCATTCCTTGCTGATCTTTTTTTTTTCCATTTGTCTCACTCAAATAATCTCACTATTTAGTGTTTTTGCTATTTTAGTTGTAACATGTATATTTTATTGAAACTGTTCATGTTTTTATGCATGAGTGGCTCATTTTTCTATTTTCGAATCGATACAGGTATGATTACAAACCGAGTTAACTTTCAGCCGTTTGCTCATTTTTTAAATAAGCCTTTTAACCTCCTATGACCTGGCGTCCACGTGTGGACATCACATTGAGGTTGTCAAAGACTACAATGTTAAATTTTGGACTACAAGGGCCTGGCGTTCACTTATGATGTGGACATCATTTTTCTCAAAAACTACATGTAAAAAGATAGTTCTTTGTTTTTACGCTCATCAGGTCCCAATTAGCCGGAATATAAAAAAGAAAACAAAAATCCATGCCTTGCAAGAGTTTGGGTCTTAGGAGGTTAAATAAGGCTTAATTGGGTTTGTGACATGGTGGCACACACAACAAAACAAAATAACATTGTTTTGTGTCAAAGTGGGGGCCCTCCGCAGTAATAACAATAAAACACACATTGTCCGCACAGCATTGCACTAATATGCGCTGTCAGACAGAGTGCCGGTTTTTAGCGATAGCTGTGAGGGGCGGGTGCTTGAAGGTTAGAGGGGGGGGGGGGGGGGGGGGGGGGGTGTCCTACCTCTCTTTGCATCACCAGCTCTTTGGTGAACAGCATGGCCTCTTCGCTGAAAGGCTCCGCCACCTGCACGCCCCCAGGCGTGTTCCGGCTACTACGTGGACACTCGATACCTGGGCCACATACAACGACACAAATGGTGGTGTCAGACTCTTGCAGAGGATTTTGAGTTTAGAGAGGCGCCAAATCTTCCATTCACCAACTGTGTGATTGCCATTTTATTGAAGGGGTCGTACTTGACTTTTGTTATGATCATCAGGTCAAACAAAAAGTCTCATTTCTGGCATCTCCCAGTCAGGGGATTCCGAAAATGGGTTAAATAAACACCCCTTTTTAAACCACCTGATCAAATTACATGACTAAACAACAATTTGCATCAGGTCTGTCAGGAGGATTTAAGTGGCGGCAAGTCGAGCTGTCAAATGTAAAAGATCATGTTTAATAGTGGGTAAAAACATTTTTTCAGATTTTGTGACCCTTTCTCCTAGTGTCATTTGATTGACAATGATGCATACAAAAATAAATATGTAATTTTCTAATGCATTTCAAATATTCTTTAATAGTTAATTTTTGAAAAGAAATAAAAAAAAAAAGAAACAGCAAATGAACTTTTGCTTACTTTTTCATTGTGTGGACATAGTTAAGACACGTCGACACTGATGGAAACAATTATAATAACCCTAACAATGCAAATGCACAGGTGTCGTTTTTGTTGTTGTTGTTGTTAGGTCACCTCAGGCGCCTGAGGATTACCCTCAGCAGTGCTAGAGCTGCCACTGGAACGCGGATTAGTTCATCCAGGGGGTAGCCGGAGGTGTGGGGCAGTGCGAATATCTCCGGCTGGATGAAAAACGTAGGGTGCCACCCCACATTCCTGGGTGGCAGCTCTGGGTGGTTTTGTTGAATTCGCAGGCCGCGACGGGCAGCCTCTCGGGAGACACCTCGTGAAGGTTCCAACTGTTGTCTCCCCACCGGTGTCGTTGAAAAAGGAGTGCGCTACTTAATTTTCAAAATAATTGAACGTTTTTCCAACGTGCAAAATGCAAAACTTCTTCAGAACATGACGAAAACTTTCAAAACTTTTATTTTTCTTCATATGAATTTTGGTATGGAAGATTCGGAGTATTTGACAGCTCTGTAGGACCTTTCGAAGGTTTGCCTTACGATTATTTATGCTCTACAATAAGGGTGGGCAAACTATTCCACAAAGGGCCGCAGTGGGTGCTGGTTTTCATTCCAATCCCTAAAGTGGACACCTTTTCACCAATCTGGTGTCCTACAAGTGCAATCAGTGGATTGCAGTCAGGTGCTTCTTGTTTTCTGCAGAAATCTCATTGGTTAACGTGTCTTTTCCGGATCAATTGCGGCAAAAAACTGCACCCACAGCGGCCCTCGAGGACCGGTTTGCCCACTTGCTCTACCACGTATCCGGCCAAGAGGAAGGGTGCTTCAACATAACATGAAATAATCATGCCACAAGATCGAATCCCTCAGTCTCCCGATTCTTGAATTAATCATCGCAACACTATCAAGCACTTTAACTTGTACCCGAATACGAGGCAAAACGACCCAGTCCCCAAATCCAGTTATCAACCATTTAAGTGACTTTCTTTGACAAAATGACAGTGAGTCACTAAAAATGTTTACCAACACTGTAGTGACATGAAGAAACCAGTGAGATGTTGGGTTTGGAGCCGGTTACGCAAATATTTTTTCCCCAGGTCTTAAGTATTTTTTTCTAATTGGCCATCCCGAAGGACAAGGAATCTAAGCTCCTGCCCACAGAGAAGTGGTTGCCACGGTGCCAGTGATTGCATAAATCCCACCTGTCACCAAGAAGAACATCTGGCTCAAGGTATAGTCGATTCATCTTGTGACCGCCGCGAGAAACAAAACCTGTGCCAATCACCAGCGAGACACACGCTCACGGTCCCCTCTGGCACACATGTCAATCCACCATGTATCACATCATTCATCACATGATGTCCAGGAGGAAGTTTGGAGTGGCTACTTAATACCTTCAGACACTTCTATCAAACTGCAATGAGAAACGCAGTGCAAATATTGATTAGCAAAAATGAGTCAAGGTGGGGCGTGTGGATTAAAATTGTGCAGCCAGGAAATTAGCTCACCAAGTTGATGTAACAGAACTATTAGATTTTGTTTGTGAGGGTGATTAGGGTGGAGCAAAGTGGCGGAGACGCGATAAGGGTGCTTAACTCATTGGTGGCGACAGGCGTCCGATCCATTTGAACTGGTTTAAATGGATTGGATAACTTTATTCACCCGAATTATATTCGGGAAATTTCGTTGTTCCAGTGGCAAGAGGGTGAGGATGCAGGAATAGGAAAGGCATTTTAGACATAAATAGATAGGTAATAAGTAGGTCAAGAAATAAATACATGAATAAATATATAATTAAATAAACGTGTTGCTTAGCACATATATACATACATACATACACATAAATGTACATGCATGCATACGGTAGGTCTTAACACACAGCCATTTTTTTGTTAAAGAGCCTGACAGCTGATGGGAGGAAGGATCTGCGGAAGCGCTCCTTCCTGCAATGAGGGTGCCGCAGTCTATTGCTAAAGGAGCTTCGGAGGGACTCCACAGACTCATGCAGGGGGTGGGAGGTGCTGTCCATGATGGACATCATCCTGGTCAGCATCCTCCGCTCTCCCACTTCCTCCACAGAGTCCAAAGGACAGCCCAGAACAGAGCTGGCCCTCCTGACCAGCTTATTCAGCCTGTTGTTGTCCCTCTCCGTGCTCCCGCATCCCCAACAAAGCACTGCATAAAACACTGTAGATGCCACCACAGTGTCGTAGAAAGTCCTCAGCAGTGTCCTGCACACTCCAAAGGACCGTAGACTCCTCAGTAGGTAGAGGCGGCTCTGGCCCCTTTTGTACAGGGCATCTGTGTTTGTGGACCAGTCTAGTTTGTTGTTGAGGTGAACACCCAGGTACTTAAAATTCTCCACGATTTCAATGTCTGTACCCTGGATGTTCACCTGAGTGGTCTGTTGAGGATTCCTCCGAAAACCGATGACCATTTCCTTTGTCTTACTGGTGTTGATGTAGAGGTGGTTTTGCCTACACCAGTCAACAAAGGCTGTGATGACTCCCCTGTACTCCAGGTCGTTCCCGTCCGTCACTCGTCCAACAATAGCGGTGTCGTCAGAGAACTTCTGGAGGTGGCAGGTGTCTGTAGTATGTTTAAAGTCCGATGTGTAGAGGGAGAAGAGGAGTGGAGAGAGCACTGTGCCTTGTGGGGCCCCCGTGCTGCAAGCTACCACATCAGACATACAGTCCTGGAGTCTCACAAGATGAGACGTCTATCGACAACAGCAGTTAAGGTTAAATATCGCTTCCATTTGCTTAAAAGACAAAAGGGTTTCTGTAACCCTAGCCAAGAAAAGAGGAGCAGCAGCAAAATGAGTTGAGGCAAAAATTGTAGTCGATTTAAATGTGCCAATGTAAAGCAGATTTCCATTTAGTTCAATAAGAAAAGATGAGACACATCTGTTTCTAACTAATGAGCTAAGTCAAAGACTAAATTAAGCTCATATGTCAAACTGTTTTTCCTGTGGTCGAGGACCAACAAGCGTTATAGGTTATTTTTCTCTCTTCTTTTTTTTTTCAGTGGATAAAAAAGACAAGTGGCTCTCGGCCGCGAGCTGTGTTATGGCGTTTCGCTAAAGCAGTAAATCTCGACGTCGGGAACTGATGGCTGTCTCATCCTTTTTGACGGATTACTGCACAACATAGCTTTCAAACCGCCTTTCACCTGTTACGGCCTTGAGAGTAAAAAAAACACAGCTGAAAGTTTTGGGGGCTGGTGGGGGCTTCACAGCTGATGTACTTCAGCACGTCAGTTGTGCTTCTCTTTAATGCAGCGGCTTTTGCTTTCATCCGCTAGCATGTCCTCTCTGCTTCCAAGGTTCTTACTTCACCCTCTTCCTTTCATCGAGGCTCGGAATTGGCCTTTTTTGGCATTTGGTTGTGCCTGAATATAGTATGAAAGCAATGCGGCTGATAAAATAATATAACTAATGCCGGAGCAATTTTGACATGCCTGCTGTAAATAGGTTTGTATTACATGTAAAGACTTCAAAGTGATGACAAAGTTGACATTTAGCATGAAAAATAAATGAATGGGGCACTAATGGCAGCAAGAGGTGTCAAAACACTAATAGAATGGGATTTATAAATAAACATTTGCATGAAGAGTTTCATTTGTAGTACTGTGGTCTAATCGGCACTAATGCAAAAGTTAAAGACAAGGCATATTGGGTAATTGCTTCCATCACAATTCAAGCCCAAGCAGGTTTCTTTTCATTTCACTAATAACCTTTGCTTTGATATAAAATGTAAAGGATGCGTGTGTACTAAGCAGTCTAATTAGGAAAATATGTCAAATGATCCTGGCGTGCAGATTTCTTATTGGCGAGGGTCTTGCCATTTTATCTTGAGGCAGACGCCGCGCAAAATGTAATTAAAAAAGTATGAGCGGCTTGCAAAGACAATCAGAAGCAAATTTCAAAAGTAATTATTACATCCCCTTACGCACTCAGGACCAATTAAGCAGAACGGTGATGTTTGTCTCCAAATATGCACGGTTTCGTCAAGTAGAATTTTAATGGCAAAAACAAGTTAGTGTCATGATAGGTGAGGGGAAGCAAAAAGCCAGGAGGGAGACCAGACTGAAATCAGCACCATTGACGGGGATTGACATCAAATCCATTTGAACAGTCTCAATGGATTGGACGTTTATCAGAGGCTTTTTCTTGAAGAATGTGTACGCACCAGCGAGCAGGAAGGTGATAAGGCACGTCTCTTTGGGCATGTAGAGCTTCAGCCGGGAGCCGCTAAAGACGTACTCGACGACTGCCTCAGAGCGTCCGGCCCGCTGCAGGAAGGGCAGGAACTGCTTGGCTTTCTGTGTCTCCTGTGTGACAGGTGTTTCAATTTAAAAAAAAGTATTTGGGTTTCTAAGGTGTCCGCAAGTCTTACTGTTCATGAGTTGAATTCATCGTAACAAACAAAGAAATATCAGTCTTGTCTGTTGGCAGTAAGCGCAAAATGACTTCCGCAACGTTTTATCAAAAGCAACTGAAATAGACAAAACGACATCGGCAACAACGGGGGTTTTGCAGGCTTTTCTTTCCCTTCCTCTAGACATCTTTAAATCTTATTCAGGCCTTATGAAGTTGACTTCTTGGTGACACGTCTGGAAGCGAGCTCATGCAATCTAAAGTAATTCCCAATTTGGCATCTATCTCAGTCTCCAACTGTGACTCACACACACACACACACACACATTTTCTTTTGGGGGGTGTGGGGGGCGCAAGGCCCGGGCCAAAACTACACGCGGGGGAGTCGTGTATTCATGCGGGGATGGCGAGAGGGGCTAAAAATCATAAACGCTCCAAAATAATTTAATAAGTTGTTACTGCCGGGAATAAGCATGTAGGCACAACAGACGAGTGAGTCATGCCCCGGTGGACTCTGTTTTTCTCTGTGTTTATGCGTTGCGCTGCAGAGGAGCCGAGGGAGTGGGTGCCAAGACTTGGAGTTAAGAAATAGAGTTCAAACAAGGAAGCCAAAAGAACAGAGTGTCATGTTGAGTGGCAGTTAATATTTGCAAAAACAAATCTGTACAAATAAAAGAAGTAAATACCTGCGGTTAAGCGTTGCCTGATATCAATTTAGCTAATTCCCTGGCGTTGATGCAATAGACCAGCGGTCCCCAACCTTTTTCTTATGCGGGGGTATTTAGGTTCCACGGACAATGTCCACGATGGTTAAAAAAACAAGTTCCAAGCATAATACTAATTATTTATTATTATTATAACAACTTTTATCACCAGTAGGAGGGTGAGATTGAAAACATTAATATTTATTTCTCTGAAGGACCGGCACTAGGTGGCTCACGGACCGGTACCCGACCACGGCCCGGTGGTTGAGACCCCTGCGATAGACGACCAATCCATTTGAACTGCGAGGGTTGGCAGCGAATGAACACAATTCAAATGTCTACTGGGGATGAGCTCATTTCAAATGATGGCAAAAAGGACAGGTTTAAAAATGGATCGGACAACTTATGTCGCCAATGGAAGCCAAGGACATGAATTCCACCTCCTCACTAGAATTGAAGCCCACAAGAGTGGGTTGTCGAATGGTGCGAGTTTCTCCCGTTTGCGCCAGCACGACGGCGTGGGCGGGGGTGGCGCATGAGAAGGGAGATTATTACGCAACCTTTAGGAGGTTCGAGTGCTTTATGCACTCTGCCGCTACCCTCCACTGAGTCTTCCACAATCAACGTGCACAAAGCATGCCTGCTCTATTTGGGGACGCCTCCCACTCCACACATATACAATCTCTTAAGCCGACGTATAGGGAGCATGTGTATTTGTGTGTGTAATGATAGGGAAAAGGAAAACTTCGGGCTATTTTGGGCTCTAAAATTTGCCTACCGTATTTTCACAACTATATGGCGCACCGCATTTAAAGACGCAGTGTCAGTAACGAGTGCTATTTCTGTATTTGACACACAAACAGCACGCACGACTTTTAAAGGTGCAGCCAGGCATGGCAAAACATACAGCATCTTAAACATACGGACACACGCTAAAAACACATTTTTAAAAAGGCAACAGAAGCAAAACTGAGTTCGGTTGTACTTTATTTAGCCATTTTACAATGTACTCACGTCATCATCACCCACAAATCCATCAAAGTCCTCATTTTCTGTGTCCGAATTGAACAATTGTCCAAATGAGTCATCGAAAACACTGAAATTTATATGTTCGTCCAGGCGGCCACAATCCATTCACAAATAGTAGCAAGCGTAACTAGCCCGGCGCTCCCTGCCACCCTTTGTAAAGCTGTGTTGATGTCGATGTCCAGGCCACAATCCATTCGCAAATAGTAGCTAGCGCAACTAGCCCGGCGCTCCCTGCCACCCTTCGTAAAGCTGTGTTGATGCCGATGTCCAGCAGTTTTCAAGCATCTGTTGTTAGTGCCTTTAACAAGTGCAAGCAGACACGTTCGTCCAGGCGGCCACAATCCATTCGCAAATAGTGGCCTAACTAGCTAAGCCTCCGGGAATGACGGCAAGCTCAGAGTTCATTTTCGTGACTTGGTTTTTCACCGCTGCTTCGGGGGGCCTTAGAAACCAAACCGAAATTGTTTTGCAATAAACATGTGCCTTTAGCGTCTGACCCCACCCACGTCCGCCTTCTTTCTATACAATAAGCGTGTCGACAAGAAGTGTTCTCCGTCAGGCTTCAGAGCTTACACACGGCGCTCCGCATTATAAGGCGCCCTGTCTATTTTGGAGAAAATTTAAGACTTTTTAGTGCACCTTATAGTCGTGAAAATACGGTATATTTTTTTAAATTCAGTGTTTGCTCCATTTTATATTTACAGTACAGTGGTACCTCGACATACGATCGTAATCCGTTCCGAGACTGAGATCGTATGACGAGATTCTCGTAACTCGAGCGGACGTTTCCCATTGAAATGAATGGAAAACAAATTAATTCGTTCCAACTCTCTGAAAAAACACCAAAAACAGGATATTGGATTGGAAAAAATGTTTTATTTCTTCTAATTCACCATCTATTAACAAAGTAACACATAACTAGTGGTTTAATAGTAATAAAATTTGTTTAATCTAACTGAAATTGGGCAGATTTCACCGACGGGAGACAGAGACGTTTGGGGGCGTGGAGGGTGGGGTTCGTTTTTTTTCCCACGACAACGCACTCGTAAACGGAACAAACAAATTTAAATTAACTTGGATTAATATATACAGACACTCAAACATACGTTTAATGTAACTTTACACAAAACTGAATTCTAATTTTGTTGTAATCTTTTTTACCTTCGTTTTCCGGGTTGGCGGTTTGCCACGCCTCCAACCTCACGTTCGCTATCGATGGGCTGTTTGCTGTTGTACTACGTATTCCCTTCAAAATATTCCGAAAATGATTCACACAAATGTCCTCACAATAGGATAACCCACGACCACTTGCCAACGAGAAATAGTCTTGTAGTACATTTTAGCGATCGCTCCGCTGCTCATAAAGACAGGCTCGCAACTCCCTCGTTGTAATGGCTCTGGTTGCAACCGCTTTGAACGGCGCCTATGAGAGAGAGTTTCGACCAGAAATATTACAAAGAGGGAATTGCGAGCCAGTGCCGCTGATGTTCTTAGGAGCAGCGAACGAGAAGTAATATAATACTCCTCGTATTAGATAATAAAAATAACAGGAAATGCAACAGCTGAGCTTACCCACGTATTGATTGTGGGTAATGAAGTTTCATTCTGAGAAAGAGTGCCATTGCCTATCGGCGTTGTGTGCACGAGTATACTTCATTACCCAGAAAGCCATCTTTTTGCCTGCGCATGCGCGTTGTGCGTTTCCTGGTCGATGCGTAGGAGAAACTCGTCTAAATTAATCGTTCAGTGCTCGTAGATATTGTTATACACGAAAGATATGCAAAAAAGGCTTGGTCGCATCACGAAATTTTGATCGCATGACGGGCGAATTATTCGATCGAAATTTCCGTCGTAAGACGAGAATATTGTATGACGAGCGGTCGTGTGACGAGGTACCACTGTATCTATAATAGTATAAATTAGAATATGCTGCAAAGGTTGTTGCATTTTGCCATGCAATTTAAAAGGTGAATTTGGCAGATTAAATGAATGAGTAGAATTCAAAATCAATATATTTCTGGCTCAATAACATTTGGTTTCATTTTGTTCAACTGACAGACAATAAACATCTTTTACTAGATAGTCCTCAGGCAGTACTGTACAAATACATACAGTAATACCTCAACGTACGAGCGCCCCGACATACGAGCGATTTGAGATACGAGTAAAATTTTGAGCAAATATTTATCTTGAGATATGAGACAAATTTTGATATACGAGCAGACAGCGGACGCAAGAGGCTGCTCATAAGAACATCATGGGCACTGTCTTTCCGATCGCAACTCCCTCGTGTAATATCTCTACGAGCACTGGGCGGAGCGTTGCATTTTTTCAGTGGGTTTTTTTTCCCATTAGTCAGTGCGAATAGCGGAGCTTGTTCGCGAATATGAGAGGAGTACTACTTCCTGGGCAAGTTGGCAAGTGGTCGTGCATTATCCTATTGTGAGGATATTTGTGTGCATCATTTGGGGATTTTTTTGAGGGAAGACAAAAGCAAACAACCCTCTTTAGGTTGCATCTGAAAGTAAGGGTGGAGGCGGGGCAAATAGAGCCAAGAAAGGTATACAAATTTAAAACAAAATTAGAATTTAGTGTAAGGTTAGAATAAACTTGAGTGCGTCTGCATCATAATCCAAGTTTAATTAAATTTGTCTATGTTAAGTTACGAGCGCGTTGCCGTGCAAAATGCTCCCCCCCTCTCTGTCCTTCACTCTCTCCCCTTCACGAAATTCGTCTAATTTTAGTACTATTAAACACATTTTAGTACAATTTAAACCACTAGTTATTTGTTACTTTGTTAATAGATGGCAAATTAGAACAGATGAAATCCAATATCCTGTTTTTGGTGTTTATTCAGAGGGTTGGAACGAATTAATTTGTTTTTAGTTCATTTCTATGGGAAACGTTCATTTGAGATATGAGTAAATCGACATATGACCTCAGTCCCGGAACGCATTAAGCTCATACCTCAAGGTACCAATGTATATACACATGCATATAAATACACATCAATCTTATATTAATCATAAAGTGAGATAGGAAACAATATACGGTGGTACCTCGACATACGACTGCCCCGACATACGAGCAATTTGAGATAAAAGTAAAATTTTTGGCAAATATTTATCTTGAGATACGAGACAAATTTTGATATACGAGCAGACAGAGGACGTGAGAGGCTGCTCATAAGAACATCATGGGCACTGTCTCTCTTCCCGCCTCCCTCGTGTAATGTCTCTCTGGTCGCAACTCCCTCATGTAATGTCTGTAAGCGCTGGGTGGAGCGTTGCATTTTTATGTGTTTTCATGTGGGTTTTTTTCCGTTAGTCAGTGCGAATGGCGTATATACTACTTCTCGTTGGCAAGTGGTCATGCGTTATCCTATTGCGAAGACATTTGTGTGCATCATTTTGGGAATATTTTGAAGGGAAGACAAAAGCAAATAACCCTCGATAGGTTGCATCTGAAAGTCAGGGATGAGGCGGGGCAAATAGAGCCAAGAAAGTTATCAAAATTTAAAATAAAATTAGAATTAAGTTTAGTGTAAGGTTAGATTAAATTTATTTTTGACTGTCTGCATCATAATCCAAGTTCATTTAATTAGTTTGTTATGTTACAAGCGGGTTGCCGTGCAAAAAGTCTCCCCCCATCTCTCTGTCACTCTCTCTCTTCCGCGAAATCCGTCTAATTTTAGAACTAAACACATTTTAGCAATATTAAACCACTAGTTATTTGTTACTTTGTTAATAGATGGCAAATTAGAACAAATAAAAATGTTTTTCCTATCCAATCTCCTGTTTTGGGTGTTTTTTTAGAGGGTTGGAACGAATTAATTTGTTTTTAGTTAATTTTTATGGGAAACGTTCGTTTGAGTTACGAGAAAAATCGACATAAGAGCTCAGTCCCGGAACACATTAAGCTCGTATCTCGAGGTACCAATGTAATGGTATAATTCTGTGGCCCATCGCAATCATCATATACCGTATTTTCTCGCATATAGGCCGCATTTGTAACTTAAAAAAAATGATGACTGAATCAAGGGTATGGTTCAAGGGCACAAGACTTACTGCGTCGCTAAACTCTTTCACCAGTAGATGTCGGCAAATTAACATTTACTATTTGTGGTTATTTTCTGTTTTGAAGTAAGAAAACAACCATTACTGGATGAATTACTAACTCTCTTATGATATTGACCTTAATAATGTGCTTCTGATTCACAGTATCTCAGAAATACCACATGTGATGATTTTTCTTAAGATTTTCCCTTCAAAGTAACATATTTGTCCTTCCTAAAAACCATGAAAATGGAGGTGAAAATTGTGAATCAGCCTTGATTTTGAAATAAAACTAAAATCCACTTTGATTGTTATAAATTTCCTGTTTTCCTTTGTTTTCATTAAAAGAAAGGTTATATCCTTCTTTTCGTTCAGGCACCTAGGCGGACAGCTTTGGGTCCTATAGTTGTAGTCTTTAGTAGAGAGCACCGCGAACGTTTCCAGCGGAGTTTGATTCAGTGTTCATCAAAGTTGACTGTAATGTGTTGTCAAAGAAGAATGCTCTACATTGTCAGTTACTTGAATTTGATATAAAAGAAGCTGAAGAATCATCTGTGTGCCAACGTCTCACTCTTTGACCGGAGTATCTGTGTAGATGAGGTGTCCCAGCGCTATCAAAGAACATCGCAACGCTAAGCTGGTGCTCGGACGATTTGCCGAAAGACGTTTGGCCGACGGACAGTTCGCATAATGGACGTTTCGCGTGCTCGCCCCGCCCCCAGATCGTGTGTGTACATGTTTTTCAACCTCGGCACGCGGGCCATATACGGCCCGTTACAGATAACATTCATTTAGGAATAACAAGGGCATTTACTGCCCCCCGCTGGACATATTTCTAAATACAAGTACGTGCTACAGTGTGCTGCCATTTTTTTATATTTTTTATTTTATCCTTGCGTTTAAAGTAGTAGCCATTTGGAGATCACGCAGAACAGTACGTGACAGAAGAAATAGAGAAAAAATAGTAGTAGTAACAGTAAGTACTACTGTAATGAAATTGTAAATCCAGCAATCCTACCCCAGAAAACTTACACCAGCATAGAAAACATTGAGATTAATCATTGAATTAAGGTTCTCAGCAAATCATTTTGAATATGTATTTCCTAAAATAATGGCAAATTATTTAAAATTAAACTAGCAGTAAAAGTGTGTTCCATGGCATTTTCAGGTATTGTTCTCTCAGCCCTCTAGTCTGTCCGAGGCACTTAGAATTTCACATAAGTCTTCTAGTGTTGGTTTTTTCTCAGTGTCAGACATCAATCCCCAGCTTTGATAAATTACATTGCGTGTCCAAATGGCTAATACTTTAAACGCAAGGATAAAATAAAAAAATATATTAAAAATTGGCAGCACATTGTAGTACGTACTTGTATTTAGAAATATGTCCAGCGGGGGGCAGTACATGCCCTTGTTATTCCTAAATGAATGTTATCTGTAACAGGCCGTATATGGCCCGCAGGCCGAGGTTGAGAAACATGTACACACACGATCCAGGGGCGGGGCGAACGCGCGAATCCCGCTTCGGCGAAACGTCCGTTCGGCGAACTGTCCGTCGGGGAAACGTCTTTCGGCGAATCGTCCGGTCACACGCTAAGCTAACTCGCTAATATTGATTTTTTGTTGTTGTATTTGTTCAAAAGTGACAACTATTGGAGTAATATGAACCATCGAAAGACTAGATATTTTGACATTAGAAGCAATAGGCTGCCACAACATCTTAAACTTCTGGTAAGACAATTGTAATTTCTGTAATTAGTAAGCATTAGGTTCTCATCAAGATAGACTTACAGTGGTACCTCGAGAAACGACCTTAATCCGTTCCGGAACTGAGCTCGTATGACGAGATTCTCGTAACTCGAGTGGACGTTTTCCATTGAAATGAATGGAAAACAAATTAATTCGTTCCAGCCCTCTGAAAAAACACCAAAAACAGGATATTGGATTGGAAAAAATGTTTTATTTCTTCTAATTCGCCATCTATTAACAAAGTAACATATAACTAGTGGTTTAATAGTAATAAAATGTGTTTAATCTAACTAAAATTGGGCAGATTTCGCCGACGGGAGACCGAGACGTTTGGGGGTGTGGGGGGGTGGGGTTCGTTTTTTTTCCACGACAACGCACTCATAAACGGAACAAACAAATTTAAATTAACTTGGATACAGACACTCAAACATACGTTTAATGTAACTTTACACAAAACTGAATTCTAATTTTGTTGTAATCTTTTGTTACCTTCGTTTTCCGGGTTGGCGGTTTGCCACGACTCCACCCTCACGTTCGCTATCGATGGACTGTTTGCTGTTGTATTGCCTTCAAAATATTCCCAAAATGATGCACACAAATGTCCTCACAATAGGATAACGCACGACCACTTGCCAACGAGAAAGTCTTTAAAGAACGATCGCGGGAGCTTCTTTCCTTAGAAAGAATAACAGGAAATACAATAGTTGAGCTTACCCACGTATTGATTTTGGGTAATGAAGTTTTTTTCTGCGAAAGGTTGCCATTGCCTATGGGTGTTGTGTGCACGAGTATGCTTCATTACCCAGAAAGCCCTCTTGCATGCGCGTTGTGCGTTTCCTGGTCTTAGGAGAAACTCGTCCGAATTAATCGTTCCGTGCTCGTAGATATTGTTATACACGAAAGATATGCAAAAAAGACCTGGCTTGGTCGCATCACGAAATTTTGATCGCATGACGGGCGAATTATTCGATCGAAATTTCCGCCATAAGACGAGAATTTTGTATGACGAGCGGTCGTATGACAAGGTACCACTGTATTTCTTTTTTCAAATTGAATAATTTGATACTTTGCATTTACAAAGACAGGCATATTAACTTCCTCATGATATTGACCTAATAATGTGCTTTTGATTCATACAGTATCTCAGAAATACCAATTGAGATTGATTTTTCTTAAGATTTACCCTTCAAAGTAACACATTTGTACTCTATTAAAACCATGAATATGGAAGTGAATACAGACGCTCCCCTACTTACAAACATTCGAGTTACGAACAACGGTACATACGACCATGTCTGCAAATTGCGTTTATGTCGAAAAATGTTCGTAAGTTCAATTTTGTATTGCGCGCCTTTTTCCGAGTAGTGCTTCTTTCCGCCGCTAATACCGATGCCTGGCATCACCCAGCATCTACCTTCCTCTGCCCAGTTCGTTGCAATGCGGAAGTGCGTGAACGTATCTCCATTTATGATGAAAAAATAAGATTACTGTGCAATCGTTATTAGATAGCTTCTTTCGTCCAGTTCCTAGTAAATATCTCTCTCTCTCTAATGTATGTATACAGTACTGTATGTATTCTCTCCATGTTATAAAAAAAAAAAAATCAGTACAAACCAATGCGTGTTACTTATACAAGCCTTAAACATAAAAATGCACTTATATAAACCTTCAATATACTTATATAGGCCTTAAACATAAATTATAATACAAAATATAGCACTGAGCAACTTACGAACAAATTCAACTTATGAACAATCGCTCGGAACCTAACTCGTTCGTAAGTAGGGGAGTGTCTGTATTGGGAATCAGGGGGCGGCTTATACACGAGAAATTGTAAAATTCAAAAATTTCAAGGCAACTTTCAGGGTGCGGCTTATATTGGCGGCTAAAATGCAAGTAAATACGGTAATTGCCCAAAAGTCTCTCAAGCGGCCATGGGAGCGATGTACAAGAGCCCTCGAGTGACAGAGACAACAATGTTCACAAAGTTCAATTTAGAGTCTTTGACGGTGTGCACTATTAAAGCGCTTCATCAAAATGTATAAGGGTTTCCTCGGCAACACGTGTCGGCAACAAGCATAATGGCCAGTTGAGTATCTGTGAATTTGAATAAGAGGTACAGGTTTGTGGTGACTTTGAAGAACTAAATCTGATATGAATAAGGATGAAAGCTTGGATGGGGTTATTTTTTTTGTTGCGTTTAAGGTTTAAAAAATTCAACCTTAATTTACAAAGCAGAATTGACTCATCTGTTGCTATTGATGACAATAGACATCTAATCCATTTCAACCGGGAGGGGGTAGAAATGAACAATGGCACCTTTTTGTAGTGCTAAGTGACAAAAACTCATGTTAAAGGACTAGAATTAATCGGTCTTCCCCTCTGCCTGTGCTACCCAATGATCAGCGAACAGCTGCAGCAGTTTATTTGGAGTTAATAACAATCTTGCAGCATCTAGGGATGACACATTTCCTGTGAAGTTGTCAGGGAGACCTACCCCAGAGATATCTGCCACTCTGTGAATGGGAACCTCCTTCTTACTGTGCAGCCCTTTCCCATTCTTGATGGCCCTGCAATCAAAGCGGCAAAACATGATTCAAAACATTCAAATGAGAGTAGTTTTTGAAAATGTCTACTTCCTTAAACCGCCAATTTGGCACAATTGCTCCAGTTTCAAAATGGCGGTCTCACGGTGGACCATTAATGGCTAGTGCTATAAAAAGCCACGTGAGAGGGTGAAAGCTACCAGTTGTAAGATTATATCAGTTTTTGTGAGTATAAAAGCATCGTTCTCATACAAATTGTGAATGGCTAACATGTCAGCATAAACACTCAACTGTCTGACTGATTAATCAATTTTAGTCTTGCGATTGGATTGACATGTCAGCACAAACACTCTGACACCGATCAATTACTTTTGCCCTGCAAATGACTAAAACGTATCTGTCCAAAGTCCTGCTGACAACCGTCAGTTTTGCCTGTAAGTAGGACTCACTCACTGGTCATTCGGAGAGAGTTGCAGGACAACAGACTGAGCGTTCACGCTGTTCGAGCTCTCCCCATCCTGCAGTTTGGTAATAAACTTATTTCCTTTAAATTGGTCTCCCTCTTTCTTAACCTGCCTCTTGAAGTTGTTTTTCAGATCTTTCACCAGTCAAGTATTCTTTTTTTCCTACAGTGCTATGCATATAGTAGGCATTCAATCACAGGGAAGGAGGGAGGGAGGTTTCTTGAAGTTACTAAAAATACAAGCAAGCCTAAAGACAGACAGCTCTCATCAGCCCTAACGTGTGCACCCCTCCCGAGCCCACCCATCCCCGGAGAAAGGAGAGATTAAGGAAGCAGAGGAGTGGGAAAAGGGGCCAAATAAGGAGAGAAAGAAACACAAGAAGCGATAAGAGAGTAAAGGGAGGGAAGCAGCAGTAGAGACCGGACTGTAAAAGGAAGCTGCATCTGCTCTATCTACAGCCAGATCCAACTCTATAGCACAGTAATAAGGCTTGCAATTAATCTCCCTACTGCACCTACATATAATTATATTCAAAGCAGCTGTATAAAAGGCAACCCGCGTTCGGGGACACGAGTACGTGTATGTATGTGTGGAAATTTAGGTTCCCGGGGAAATAATGAAAAATGATAGGTTGTGACGTGCCGCTAAAATAAAAATGAAAAACCCTGTTGGAAGGGAAAAATAAACCCTCAAGGTTAAAGTCAATTCTATTCATCGTTGGGACGATGGAGATCTCGCTTGTGTTGACATATTTTTTAACGGGTCGGATCCGAGGTGTTACTCACCGTGCCTCTGCAGCTAGCAGCTCGTCATAGTGTGACGAACGCTGGTCGTCGTCCTGTCTGTATCTGATGACCGTGGCCAGGCCTTTGCTGACCAGAGCCTCTGCGATGTTACTGTGGGTGAAAAAGCATGGGGAGGTTTTCACCGAGAAAACTAGAGATGTCCCAGGTACGATTATGTGATCGGCAGAGGATCGGAATAGGGTAGCTCATCTCATTTTCTGAACCGCTTTATCCTCACTAGGGTCGTGGGGGGTGCTGGAGTCTATCACAGCTGTCTTCAGGGCAGAGCGGGGGACACTGAATTGGTGGCCAGCCAATTGCAGGGCACAAGGAGACAAACAACCATTCACACTCACACTCATACCTAGGGGCAATTTACCATGCATGTCTTTGGAATGTGGGAGGAAAACCGGAGTACCCAGAGAAAACCCACGCAGGCCCAGTGAGAACATGCAAATTCCACACAGGTGGACGAACCTGGATTTGAACAGAGGTCTCCCACTGTGAAGCCGACACAATAACCCCTCACGCCACCGGGCCAACCTCAACAAAATGTATGCCCCCAACAAAATTCATACGCCCAAGAGGATCATCACAAAATATCAATCTTGAGTAGGACATGCACTACCTGGGTCTTACTTACATGCCACCGCTAGTGACCGTGGCACAGGTGCGCTCTGAGAAGGCCGGCGTGCTTTCGCCGGCACCGGTGGCTGCTCTGATGTAGTCCACTGTCACATTGACCTAAAGAAACATGCCCACAAACCAGACTCTTAGTTCATTATTCTTACGGTATTGGAAGAAATTTTAGGGGAATTGAGCAAAGCACAAGATCTTCTTTCATGTGTGTTGGGGTTATTCTGGGATATTTTTATATATGTGAATATTAATCATTATATGTATACGAGCTTTATTTCAATTTGGGACCGAGCAAGTTCGAGGTCACTCTCCATGGCAGCTGGCTCCGAGGACATTTAATTGTTTTTAGGACTATTGACCTGACAGATCACCAAGTTCCGGGCCGAGGACTGTTGATCCGAGTTCGCAATGAAGATCTGTGAAGGACTCTTAAATTGCTTTGACTTGGATTCCGGCAGATGGCGATAATTGAATCAACTTCCGAAAATACTCGCATATTGTTTCAAAATACTGTCGCTCGGTTCACCTTGTATGGAAAATATTATGCTTACTTGTGCAAATTCTTACGCAGTTGTCTTTGGTTTCCGACCTGATATGCAATTGTTGTGGCAGTTGTTTTTGACCTTAATTGTGTTATTCGGTTAGCTTATGAAATTGTTTGAATCAGATAACCTTAAGTGTTTTGATTATGCGCGACTAAATGGACGGAGGATGCCTTTCTTCAGAATGTCACAGTGGCGAGGACGAGCCAGGACTGATTCTCACTTGCAAGTTAACGCCGGAGATGTGCCCGATGCCTTCCTTGTATTGTTTTATATTATATTAAAGTATACCTATTAATAAACCTATCAATGTGGTATCGAATTAGTAAAAAAAATAATTTTGGGGCAAATAAAAGAGTGCAAATGGACCAACATTTAAACTGTGGTTAGAAGGTATAATTGGAACACTTCATTTGAAAAGAATAAGATGCATGTTAAAAAAAAAAAGATTACAACATTTTGAAGATAAAATTTCTCTTGAGGTGGTGAGGGGGTTTTGAATCAAACTCTTGACTTTTTTTTGTTTTTATCTACTTTATTTTTTTTTGCATACAGCATCTTACTCTGTGTACAGTCATGGCCAAAAGTTTTGAAATGACACAAATGTTACATTTTCACACAGTCCGTTCCTTCACGGCTTTCAGGTGTTTGCCAGATGTTTCTATGGTACGATGACATACAATTAGCAGCATTTCACAAGTATCAAAAGTGTTAATCGAGAATTACATGCAATAGGTCAATATTTGCATTGACCCTTGTTTTTCAAGACCTATTCTGAAGACTCCCTGGCATGCTGACTGGCCGTCCATTCTAAAAATAATCAATGCTTGGAGTTTATCAGAAATTGTGGGTTTTTGATTGTCCACCCGCTGCTTGAGGATTGACCATAAATTCCCAATGGGATTAAGATCTGGAGAGTTTCTTAATCCCATTGGGAATTTGTGGTCAATCCTCAAATGGCGGGTGGACAATCAAAAACCCACAAGTTCTGACAAACTCCAAGCATTGATTATGCAAGAATGGATGGTCATCAGTCAGTATGTATTTGGTTGAGAAGTTGATCGACAGCACGCCAGGGAAAATTGCAGAGGTCTTGAAAAAGAAGCATCAACACTGCAATTATTGCATGTAATTCTCAATAAAAGCTTTTGATACTTGTGAAATGCAGACTTGTGTAATATTTGTGTGATTCTCAAAACTTTTGGCCTTGACTGTACTATAATCTAGTAAATAAAAATGTTAAAAACGAAAATAACCCTAACCCGACCCAAGTAAAATACTAAACCTTATGAAAACAAACAAATGCACAAGGTCAAGTCATTGTCCGCCACTGACACCAATAGATGCCCAATGCTCATTTGTTGCCAGGCACCCAGTTCATATGAATTGGGCATCTAATAGTAACAAACTAATTACATTCTCAATGGAAAGATGAAAACACCCACAATTTTGGACATCTATTGTTACCAACAGCATTGAAAGAGTTAAGTAATCGGAATTACTGTGAGTACACGCGTGTGTGTATGTGTGCGTGTGTGCTGGGGGCGTGGGGAGGGGTACTTGTGTGGTTCTCAAGGTCACTCTAGTCAGTGTGCATCATGTCAGGCATGAGCACAGACCTCCCAAAAGGACGACTGCAGATGTGTGTAGGCACACAAACACTGAAGAAACCGCATGACTCACTAATCTCTACACAAGTCCCTGTGGACCAATTCAAAGACCCTGGAGGTACACTTTTGTCACAGAACTCAAGAGGGGCGCTTTCGCTTCGTGCTACAAGTCCAACGCTCGCGGCAGGGGGATGCGATACACCATTGCCATTTTTGGAAAGTCCAAAGGGTCAAGTGTGTCAACATAAAAGTGTGGGACTTACCTTTCAGCTATTGCACATTAATTGGTAGAGTTGAACTGTAACAGACCACTCATTTCAGAAAAACACATTTTAAAAAGAATTAAATTGAAAAAACGAATCAATTTGAAAAATCTAAATGGAGGCGGCCTGGTGGGTGAGTGGTTAGCATGTCGGCCTAACAGTTCTGGAGTCCTAGGTTCAAGTCCAGGTCAGACCTGTGTGGAGTTTGCGTTTTTTTGTCTTTTTTGTTAGCAAGTTCCATTTTGGTGTCATTAATGAAATCTCTCTTCAGTGAAGCTCAGCAGCTCATGCCGCAGTAATGAACTCATTATGCTGAACTTTGGATCTGGGCTGATGTCGTGCGAGGTATTTATCTCCGCTTTCACCAGTATTCAAATATTTTCCATAATGATATTTCATTTTGGTATGTAGGAAAGCAAACCCTGATGGGCAGCTGTTGTAGTATCATTCAAATACACCAGTCTTATTGTCACCTCGTGAATTCATTTAACCCCGCGGACATCCTATCATGCACGCCTCTAGCACGAAAAAAATCAAATGACGTGTATAATGGGGTGTGGCGCCGTAGATTAAAAGTGTAACGTGCTATAAGACACATATAATGAAAGATGAAATCTTAAAGTGCCATATTTGAAAGCGAGTTCCCCGTAAAATAGAATGCAAAAATAGGGAATACATAATGTACGCTCTATTAGAGTGTGACTAATCAAACACTATTGAATGCCTAAAAAAATACCTGCAATTACTTGAGTTAACAGGGTGTTAACTGAAGGTATTGGGAGAAAAGAAAGGCTGCTAATTAGTGGAAAACGAAAAAGGTGCCCAGAAAAGTCCGCTAGGTTCAATAACTGGAGTCCCATTTTGTTGATTCAATTCAATGAATCATCCTGATAAATAACATCCTCAACAAGATGGCCAAAATTCCAGGAGTGAGAAAACCAAAGCGAAAATGATAAGGTACGTTTGAACTTGGGAAGCAATTGCGATGTTATCTTAATAGAGGCAATGTTAACACTTCAAGCATTTCCCGAAATTAATCGTTCTCAATTGCACCTTCATCTTTTCTGCATATTCGCACTTGCAGCGTTACCCGTACTATACGTACATGCCGACGGGGGCACATAACAGGAGCCATTTTTAAGCCTGCAGGATTATCTGAATGTGCTGAAGACCGATAAGTGGCTTAATGCAACATTCTCCATCGGAGGTTTTTCTTTTTTGCTGCTTCTGCTGTTGAGGCTGAGACCTAAGCATACACAATTTACACTACTTATGATGCTAGCCAAATGGAGCTTTTGGGGATTATGTCATCATGCAAACGCAGCTGTTTCAGAGAGGCTAGGGATACGTCAACTCTGCATCTTTCCCAAAAAAAGAAGAAAAAAATGCTACTTAGGCCGCCACCCTTAGAAGATCTGCTTTGTTTTTTAATGAATCCAAAACAACAAGTGGTCCACTTTGGTGGTTGAAATCTATAATTCTTTTAATGTTTTTTTTCTTCTCTGCCCCACAGTAAAATACAGTGATCATCATCCAAAATCAAGCCAAAGTGCCACACATTGAAAATTGAATATGCAAACACAATATGGAAATGACCAGGATTTCCTTATGGGCAAGAAGAATAGCAGCTTTAATGGTGTGCGTTTTGTGCGGCGGACATTTTAGCGCGCCGTTCCTTGTGCTTTAATGCTGAGTAATGTCCTGGAGAGTGTAGAGGAGCTTGTTTTCTTAATACTGCTCTCGAGCCGGAGTCTGGCATGCAACCCATTGCGGAAATGTGCCAAGTCAACCTTGTGACTGGACAAGATGTTGTACTTAATGTAGATTTTGCACCTGAGAAGGTGACTCCTGATGTACACGGATTGGTCAAAGCTAATTATCTTTGTCTATAAAAATAGATTCAATGCAGAGCTGCTCTCCATCTACTCCAATGATACAGAGTGCTTGAGAAGCGGCGTGACAGCAATTGGGTCAACTAAATTCCCCAAAACACAAAGCGGTGTGCTCTTGCACCCACCTCTGCCTGATGCAACTCCCAAATAGGTCAAGGTAGCGATGAACATGAAAGCCCCCGGGGGTTAAGTCACTACGCCGGAAAATAAACATGCTCTTAAAAGCAGGCGAGTGACGGTTTAATCCAAACTACTAATTCTTTCCCCGTTGCCTAGGCTGCTGAGGAGGCTGTGTCCTTTAAAAAGCTTCCACTTTATTTGCAACTCTACATAAAACTGTGTTGATTGGGGTGCTCATTTTGCAGGGTTTTGTAGCCCAAAAGGACTCCATCAACAAAGCACATTGCCTTAATTACACAACAGTGCCTATTGTAATGCTATTATTCCGCCTGCTTGTTTACAAAGAAAGTACAGTGGTACCTCGTCATACAAAATGCTCGTTTTACGGGGGAAATTTCGATCTAATAATTCGCCCGTGATGCGGTCAAAATTTCGTGATGCGACCAAGCCAGGTGGCCATGGCATTTTTTTTTTTGCATATCTTTCGTGTATAACAGTATTTACGAGCACCGGATGAGTTATTCAGACCAGGAAACGCACAACGCGCATGCGCGGGGAAAAGAGGGCTTTCTGGGTAATGAAGTATACTCGTGCACACAACGCCGACAGGCAATGGCACTCAGAATAAAACTTTACCCACAATCAATACGTGGGTAAGCTCAGCTGCTGCATTTCCTGTTATTTTTATCTAATACGAGGAGTATTATATTACCGTATTTTCACGCCTATAAGGCGCGCATAAAAGTCAAAAAAGGTCAAATTTTCTCCAAAATAGACAGGGCGCCTTATAAAGCAGAGCACCCTTTGTGAGCGCCGGGCGCCGCCAAGCGGCGCCGAGCGGGAGCGCTCGGGCAGCGCCGAGCGGCGCCGACCAGGAGGACCGTCGTGGTGCTTTCGTTTTATGAAACAGCATCATCTGGCGATCAGAGTGAGGACAACCGTGGCACAGCAACTCCCGGCGGACTACATTGACAAGCTAGCCGCTTTCCGCACCTACTGCTCCAAGCTGATTGCCGACAAACTTATACAGCCAAACCACATTACCAACATGGACGAGGTGCCACTGACTTTCGACATCCCGATGAACCACACTGTCGAGAGAAAGGGGACCAGCACGGTGGCGATACGAACAACGGCGCACGAGAAGTCGGCTTTTACTGTCGTTCTCGCTTGCCATGCTAATGGGCAGAAGCTACCACCAATGGTGATCTTCAAGCGAAAGACTCTGCCTAAAGAAAAGTTTCCAGCCGGCGTCATCGTGAAGGTGAATCCAAAAGGCTGGATTGATGAGGAGAAAATGCGAGAATGGTTACGTGACATTTATGTCAAGCGACCAGATGGATTTTTTCACAGCTCGCCGTCTGTTTTGATTTGCGACTCCATGCGTGCTCATCTTACAGCAACAGTTAAATACCAGATCATGAAAATGAACTCAGAGCTTGCTGTCATTCCCGGAGGCTTGACCAAAGAATTACAGCCGCTGGACATCAGCATCAACCGGGCTTTCAAATCAAAGTTACGAGCGGCGTGGGAGCAGTGGATGATCGCTGGCGAACACAGCTTCACGAAAAGTGGCAGGCAGCGCCGGGCTTCTTACGCTACGATTTGTCAATGGATCGTTGCCGCCTGGGCGATCGTGTCTGCTTGCACGGTTGTTCGAGCTTTTGCCAAAGCCGGCATAATTTCTAAGGAGCCACATGGAAATGACGGTGACTCTGATAACGAAGAGAGGGGGGGACCCGGCTATTTGGAAGGCTCGTTCGGGCAATTGTTTAATTCTGACACAGAAGATGAGGAGTTTGAGGGATTTGAAGGTGATGATGACTTGAGTAAATTGTAAAATGTCCAAATAAAGCACTACCGAACTCAGTTTTGCTTCCGTTGCCTTTTTAAAGCATGTTTTTAGCGTGTGGGTGTAGCGCCCAAGAACTATATTTCCCAGCAGTCACTGCGCACCGGAACCCGGAAATAAGCTGCTTCCGGTAGCCAGTGCTATCGCGTTTCGATCTTAATCCATATGAAATATATAATATATATGTGTCTAATGAAATGGTGCGTGCTTTGTGTGTCTAAAATACAGAAATAGCACTCGTTACTGACACTGCGGCGTAAGTAACGATGCACCAAATAGGCGTGAAAATACGGTACTTCTCGTTGGCTGCTCATAAGAACATCAGGGGCACTGGCTCGCAACAGCATCCCCAGTAGCAACTCTATCATAGGCGCCGTTCGAGGGGATGCGAACACAGATGCTACAAGCTAAAAGGAGCCGCTAGCCAGCGCCCCCGAAGCTCCCATGAGCAGCGGTGCGATCGCTGATAAAAGACTGCTGCTCGTTGGCAAGTGGTCGTGCGTTATCCGATTGTGAGGACATTTGTGTGCATCATTTTCGGAATATTTTGAAGGGAATAGTACGACAGCAAACAGCCCATCGATAACGAACGTGAGGGTGGAGTGTTTGTTCTGTTTACGAGTGTGTTGTGTGGAGAAAAAAAAAACGAAGCCCCCCGCCCCTTTTGTGCCCCTCTCGCCTCGGCGAAATCCGCCCAATTTTAGTTAGATTAAACACTTTATTTCTATTAAACCACTAGTTATGTGTTACTTTGTTAATAGATGGGGAATTAGAAGAAATAAAACATTTTTCCAATCCAATATCCTGTTTTTGGTGTTTTTTCAGAGGGCTGGAACAAATTAAATTTTTTTTCCATTCATTTCAATGGGAAACGTCCGCTCGAGTTACGAGAACCTCGTCATGCGATCTCAGTCTCGGAACGGATTACGCTCGTATGTCGAGGTACCACTGTAATGCCACTTTAGTTTATCACCAGTAGAAGTGCAATACTTCAACAGCAGCCAATGAGTTAATAGAAACAAATATTGTGTTGGCCATTGACAACAATTACATTGACTAAAACACTTAATTTTTAAAAGAAAAATGATTAGGTGACAGATAGAAGCTATTCATTAGTCTGTCATCTTCCACAAGAGATCTTTAAAACAAAAAAGGGGTCTCAAAAGTGACATGTTATAATATTCGTTCTCTCAGAGTTATTCTTTTAAAAAGGTAGGAAGTCCACTCATTGGCTGCCATTGACCTATACTAGTGATGAACTACGTCAAATTCACAGCAGAAGGATAATTGGATGTCTATCATTGTCAATGCCACTGAGGGAGTTATTATTGTTTCACAAACAGGTCCCGAAATAAATGTAGTAATGTAAATATTCAGACATTATTGTTCCGGCTCAAATTTTGATTGTTGCCTGCTGCTTTAATTTCAACGATAAACCCAACAATGCTACTACTTTTAAACCTAGAACACACCTTTTTAAAATGAAAAGTCAGGTTTTTCTTCTCTGAGTGCCCCCTTGACACAAGTCACGTTTGAGAGCTTTATTTTTCCTGTTCAAACAATAGCAAGTGCAAATTAGCCAAGGTGTGAAACGTCGAATGTCAATGTGTTCATGAGACAATGAGCCAATCTGCCCAGAGCTATTCAAGCTATTGATTTGGTAGCATACATAAAGTGCTTGCCAATTAAGCAACACTTGAGGGGGATGGGGAGTGGGGGCAAACCTGTATTTCTCCTTTTCGATGTAGATAATACTTTAGAAGTTGTTTACGTCCACGTAACGCCGCAGATTGGAGCAACACGTTGTAGTGCCAAGTTGTATTTTGTTTTCATACCTTTAAAAGCAAATCTGTTCTTCCCAACCCACACACGAGTCCATTATTCCCTGAATACAACAGCTACCCCAAAAAATAATTGGGCCTGCCTGAATAGATCTAAGCCATCTTTCACCCCAGTTTAATGAAAATTACTTGGGATATGGTAGAAACAGTCAAAGATAACTAATCATGGAGTAGGTAGGTAGACGGTGGCAGTGTGGTTAGTCTAGTAATGCTGATTAAACAACGACAGGCGTGTAGCCACGCCACTCAAGTTCACTTTAACACAACAACGGCGTCGTACTGGTGAGTAAAAGATGGCGGCAGCCCCCATGGTCAACGGCGAAGGCAGATCAATAGACACAAGAGGGCAAATAAACACTGCTTGTTTAAAAGGTTGCACAAAGAGCCAAAGGAGAGCCAGGGGGATTCCACTGCCAAGTACAAATTTGATAAGATGACTTTTAGACTTGGGGAGACTATTTAGCATTTAAGCTAAGAACTGGAAGAGGCGACAGCGAATAAAAGGAAGCGTTGGATCGGAG